>NC_068439.1:63744083-63971583 GCF_023373465.1 Oncorhynchus keta | reverse complement strand
GAGCGGCGGGGGAGGATCTGGAGGAATGGGGAGGGGTGCAGAGGAGGATGGAGAAGAGCTGAAAGACTGGACTGCACATGTATTTTTGTACTATACTCTATGAGATTTGAGAGACTGGACTGCATCTGAGTCCACTGGAGGATGTATGAGGGGAGAAATGGGGATAAAGTCAACTCATCATTAAGTCGTCATGGAAACGCACTCAAAGCTCTTTTGAATTCCTGTTACTATCATTCTGCAACGGTGAGGAGCCAATGAGAGAAGACCACAGATTGAGGAGAAGATGTGGGTCTAGATGATTGAATGGATGGACTAAGTGGTATTTTTCTGTGTGTATAGTTACTGATCCTATTTGCCCCCGACATTAAGACGACACTTCCTTACTGTGAGACTGCCCTGCTGGTAATGAATACTGTTTTACTAGGCTGAGGAAATCTTCTCCCTTCATAAATGTTGGCTTTTATTTATCTCTTACACATGTAGCTTGTGTAGAGGGGTTTCCCTCAACTGTAATGTTCATCTTCTACCACTGATTATGATCTCATGTTTACTCCCATGTCAAACCTGCACCGCTCTAAGATCCACCTACAAGTAGGCTTAGCCCTCAAGTGTTCAGAATATAGAACATTCACCTATTTCAACTATTAGGGTGTGCCCTCTGTGTTTGATCAATGGTATCACAGAATGTTACCATAGTCCTCATTACACAACATTTTCATTTAAAGATGGGGCCCTCTGAGCAATGCATCTTGTGTGCTACCTCGTTGTCTTCATACTGTTCAATGTCCTTGCCGTTTACTCTGAGGTGCACACACACTGGCTAATGTTCTCTGAAAACAGGTTGTGTATGACAAAGTTACTGATAACTCTGGAAGTATTTCTTTCACAAATATATATATATATATATTACCACAAGCTCCGTTGCCAGAAATTAGAAGTGCAATATCTTTAAACTCAACTAGGATTTCTCCTTTACCGCCTTTGTTCTTGTCCCTTTTCACGTAAAGTACATATCTTGCTTGTCCCTGAAGTTCCTTCTCTGTATCCACCCTTCTCTATTACTGGTGTGCTGTGATCTTGTATCAGTGGTTGTGTTTTCAGACTCGTTAGGACCCAAAAGATGACTGACGGCCGTGTCGGCTGCACCGTATTCTGATATTAAGAGCGGTTATCAACCTGTCTGAGGGATGGGAGTTTCCAGCTTTAATCTATGAATTTCACACAACCAAAAGGTTTGTGTGCATGCAAACAGGTTTTTATGCACTGAAGATCAATTTCAAAATAAAATCCACAAACTATCATCTTTGAGACTAGAAAGTTCTATGTATACTATATAAATGTATTAGCTGTTTTAAACTTGAAATCAGTGCATTTCTGTAGATCATATTGGAATTTAGCTACTGTAGTAGCTAGCATCTCTCTACTGTACTCATTACAAATGTACCCCCATACTGAGGGCTGAGGGGTTGAGGTGGTCATGATGACAACCTGCAGCCTTGTGTTCCAATCTTGACCTCATTCATAGCTAATCTGCAGTTACTGTTTATTTAATTTTTTTATCTACACTAAACAAAAATGTAAATGCAATATGTAAAGTGTTGGTCTCATGTTTCATGAGCTGAAATAAAAGATCCTAGAATTTTTCCATATGCACAGAAAGCTTATTTCTCTAAAAATTGTTTGCACCCCTATTAGTGAACATTTCTCCTTTGCCAAGATAATCCAACCTGACAGGTATGGCACATCACGAAGCGGCAGGAATGTCCACCAGAGCTGATGCCAGGGACTTGAATGTTAATTTCTCTACCATAAGCCACTTTCAATGTCGTATTTGAGAATTTCGCAGTACATTCAACCAGCCTCACAACCACAAACCACGTGTAACCACGCCAGCCCAGGACCTCCACATCCGGTTTCTTCACCTGCGGGATCGTCTGAGACCAGCCACCTGGACAGCTGATGAAACTGAGTATTTATTTCTGCAATAAAGTCCTTTTGTGGGGAAAAACTAATTCTGATTGGTTGGGCGTGGTTCCCAAATGGGTGGACCTATCCCCTCCCAGGCCCACCCATGGCTGTGCCCCTGCCCAGTCATGTGAAATCCATAGATTAGGGCCTCATTTATTTATTTCAATTGACTGATTTCCTTATATGAACTGCAACTCTGTAAAATCAGTTAAAATGATGCATTTATATTTTTGGTCAGTATAAGTTGCGCTTTGATCAAACTCAAATGCTCTTCATGAAGGATGTGTCCAAGCCAAGGACAGTTCCCTGCTTAACGTTAGTGAAATGACACACAGAGTGGCACTAGACAGCAGCATGTCATAGAGAATGTTGTTGCCAGTGCTTCTGACTGAAGAAACAAAGGCTCCCTTTTTGGACACAGGTTTTACCTGACCTTGTTTTCTTTGTTTTTGAGGAATACAATTATTTATTTTTGTCATAAAATGGGTTTCTAAAATGTTGGACGATTTGGTATAAATGTCTTATCTGTAGTTAATGTATAACATGAAACCTTTGAATAAACTTCAATGTATTTGCCCAATCTGGTCTGTACAGTGTATGTGTATAGCCTGCCTTCCTTCAATATATGAAAGAGAGATCTTCATCTTCACTAGGTTGAAATGTGAAGATCCACATTTCTGACAATGAGAAGCAGACTGATTAAACTGGAAGTCATTTTTCTGATGTGTACTGTTACTAATACTTTTTCAGTGAACTACAATGAACACCAGGGGGAGATGTAAACGCTAGAACCACTGGTAGTGCATTCTGAGGTTTATCAATACAGCACATAGAAACAGCAGTCGTCAATTATTCACAGTGAATAGACACATACTGAACATTTAGCAAATTAAAAAACATACAGTTACGATTGATATCAAACTGCTAAGGACTTCATACAGACAATTATGGTAAGAAGAAGAATTATGTATCCAAATATTTATAAACAAGCTCTAGTTTTAGGTTAACGTTTTTCCTGCCATTTGGAATTTACCAATGAGACACAGTACAAAACTGATACTCTTGAAGCTCACGTGAACAAAGCTAAAATCAAAGTCGGCAGTCCGCAAGAAGCAGTGTAGTCACAGAAAGAGCTGCTCTGAATCTGAGCTTTCAGGTAGCTTTGGGTTGGAGGTGTAAACGGTGCTCCACACCCCTGTGTGAACCGCTGGACTAGGCCCAGCCCACTGGCAGACATGACCTCGCACACACCCGCTCTCATCACACACTAAGGATCATAGCCACAAACAGTCTCTTCTCAGACCACCACTCTAACCCCCGCTTATGGAGAGACCAGTAATGTGTTATCAGGACCCTCAGTGAGGCTGTCATACCCCCAAATCAGCCTTCTCCCCTCTTCTCTTCAGCTGGGCTCAGAGCTGAGAGGACTGGGCAGCAGCTGCTGCTCCCAGTCTGACACCAAACTACCACATTCCTTCACAGACAAACAGGCGGAGTGCTGGTGGAGGTGGGGTGTTCCTGTGACTTCCCGCTTCTCTGGGCGCTGGGACTGGAAAGCCGGTTGTCCCAGGGCCGAGGCTAGGCTGCTGAGACACATTTTCACATAGTAAAGAGACCTTGACATGTGGAGGTCAACTGCTGGTGTTTTTATTCAGGGCTCAGTTTACAGCCAACAGTCAGTAGACACACTTTGAATGAGAGTGACAAACCTTTTGCAACGATCAGACGGAGTACTGCACTTACATACAACCCCGCTCGAAAGATCTCCACAAAATATTTCACAGAAATGAAAGAGTTCTTAGTTACATCCTAAGGTCTTTCGCAGCAACACAGCAGCAACACCACACTCACTGGTGCTTTTAATATAGTCCACAGCACAAGACAGCAATTCTAGGTTTTTTTTCTTTACTCTTGGCAATAAACATGTTCAAACTATACACATGTATGTATACACTGTAGGAATGGTACAATTTAACATGGCTTTGTGTTCAACATCCATTTAAAAAAAGAACAGGCCTTTACAGTAGTTCTTGATCTAGTTCAGTTTAACAGATCATATAAAAACAGCTCTGTGATGTGTTGTAGTCCAGTTGTACTCCCCTAAATCCCCAGTTAGGTATTTCTAAATATGCCAGACTAACTGTACACTCTCTCCCATTGCCTATTCATGGGCTCTCTGCCCACACTGGCCAGATCTGCCTCCAGACTTTGATACAGAGCAGCGATGCAGCCGCTCGGCTTTAGAGCATAGAGCCACCTGCAACATGGTAACAGAACCCCCATTGTGGGGGACCCCATGCGGTGACACCAGTCCTTTCAGTCAGTGTGTCCTTACAGTTCTCTGTGAAGAGCCAACTCCACTGACTGCATAAATCGCCCTATAGTAGGACCCGCTGGGGACACACAAATCTGCCACGTTAAACTGGGTGCTGCTTTACTTAACAAGCACTCTGCTTCCTCTATGTCTTCCTGCTGAAAACAGCTTCACCATGACCTCATAATATACTGTACAGTCAAGGAACCGAGTCACATTGTCTCAATCTTATGTTACAGTCACAAACATCAGTCACAGTTGAGAATGAGGAGAGGTATTTTCCCATTTTTAGGGACATGTCCTGTCTCATCACTATTTTCTTTTTAATAAATCACCTCATAAAGAGGAAAATAAAAGTAACCATCTGTATTTTGATGTCTGCTTGCACAGCCTCAGAGATGCACCCAGTTCATCCTGTAGCTCCGTTTCACACAGAAAACACAAACACTGTCGTCTCCCGCATGCCGGAAGTCAGTTGAGAAATAATTTACCATTTAGATGAGATTGGTTGTGTTTACTACAGTGAGGTCCATCTAAAACGGCCGTGAACTGATAGAAATCACAGTTTGACAGTTTGTCCTGTAGTCCCATAGATGTTCCATCATCAGGTTCCTCCAGAGCTGCCCTCAGGGTCTGGTCGATGGTCCGGCCTGTGGCCAATGGCGGGGGCCACCCTCACACAGTCCCTGGGGGTGGAGTAACTCTCCAGCGCTGCTGGCTTGGCCTGGGGTCTCTGGTAGTCTGAGCAGCCACAGCTCTTGCTCTGGGCCACAGGCTTGTTCACCTTGGGGCTGTCGTAGACCCCCTCAGAGTTACTGTGTCCCCGGTCTGTTTTGACCTGGGGGGTTTGGTAGCCCCCGGAGGAGCCCACCCCTGCTTTCCTGTCCATGGTTTTAAAGGAGGGGGTCTTGCTGAGGACAACACCTGGAACGCAGTAGTTGGCCAGGTCTGGCAGGAAGCCATCCTTGTGGAAGGTGTGGCGCTCGAAGATGGGTGTGGCGTACTCTGGCTCCTGGTTGGTGAGGGGCAGGGCGTACTGGTTGGCTGTGTGCAGGTAGTTGTAGTGGGTGGGCGGGTCGCTAGGGTCCTCCTTGGTCTCGGTGTCCATGGGCCTGAACGTAGAGCCCTTCCTGGTCACTGTGCCCGTCCCAATCATCAGAGGCTGCTGGTACTCTGGAGGACACAAGGACACGGGTCACTTAAGAGCAGAACTTTATTACCAGTGCCATGGTTTTCACACGTGACTGTTTTGGAATGAGCATATTCGAAATTCAAAAAGGCACTTGCACATCTGAGCTATCTTTTTTTGCAGGTGCATGGTAACAGCTGAACAAAATGAGAAAAAAGAAGAAACCCGCACACCGCTCTTGATAGTATCACTGCTCTTTATCAAGCCCTACGTACCGGCCTCACGGCCTTTGTCAGAGCTTTTAAAACACCAACCTCATTGTTTTCACTCAGTTATAATGGATAATATGACTCCTTTACATATCAAAAGGACAACATTTTCTCCTCTCTAGCTCACACAGAATTACATTGAATTACTGATACGAGCCAGAGAAGAGAGGATTGTCACTGAAGTCTTCGTTGTATGGTTCGTTCAGACACTGAAACAGGAGCTTACAATGAATTCTAGATTGTATTGGCCATGGACTGAGCAGAGAACTGTAAACGAATCACCACAGAGTGTTTCACGTTTACTGTGAGTGGGGTTATGTCTGTAAAGAATGGAGAGCTTCACCACACACTGCCTGGGCTGTGGAGTTATTATGAATCAATACAAGTAACTCAGATACTCATGGAGGAAAATAGAAGTTCAATAGGTGGTGGTGCCTCCATAGGCTCTTGAGCTATGATGACAGGAGGCGTGTGGGTGTATGGACATACACCTCTGTGTGTGCATCAAATCAAATCACATTTCATTTGTCACATACACATGGTTAGCAGATGTTAATGCGAGTGTAGCGAAATGCTTGTGCTTCTAGTTCCGACAATGCAGTGATAACCAACAAGTAATCTAACTAACAATTCCAAAACTACTGTCTTATACACAGTGTAAGGGGATAAAGAATATGTACATAAAGATATATGAATGAGTGATGGTACAGAGCAGCATAGGCAAGATACAGTAGATGGTATCGAGTACAGTATATACATATGAGATGAGTATGTAAACAAAGTGGCATAGTTAAAGTGGCTAGTGATACATGTATTACGTAAGGATGCAGTAGATGATATAGAGTACAGTATATACGTATGCATATGAGATGAATAATGTAGGGTATGTAACATTATATTAGGTAGCATTGTTTAAAGTGGCTAGTGATATATTTTACATCATTTCCCATTATTAAAGTGGCTGGAGTTGAGTCAGTGTCAGTGTGTTGGCAGCAGCCACTCAGTGTAAGTGGTGGCTGTTTAACAGTCTGGTGGCCTTGAGATAGAAGCTGTTTTTCAGTCTCTCAGTCCCAGCTTTGATGCACCTGTACTGACCTCGCCTTCTGGATGATAGCGGGGTGAACAGGCAGTGGCTCGGGTGGTTGTTGTCCTTGATGATCTTTATGGCCTTCCTGTAACATCGGGTGGTGTAGGTGTCCTGGAGGGCAGGTAGTTTGCCCCCAGTGATGCGTTGTGCAGACCTCACTACCCTCTGGAGAGCCTTACGGTTGTGGGCGGAGCAGTTGCCGTACCAGGCGGTGATACAGCCCGCCAGGATGCTCTCGATTGTGCATCTGTAGAAGTTTGTGAGTGCTTTTGGTGACAAGCCAAATTTCTTCAGCCTCCTGAGGTTGAAGAGGCGCTGCTGCGCCTTCTTCACGATGCTGTCTGTGTGGGTGGACCAATTCAGTTTGTCTGTGATGTGTACGCCGAGGAACTTAAAACTTACTACCCTCTCCGCTACTGTTCCATCGATGTGGATAGGGGGGTGTTCCCTCTGCTGTTTCCTGAAGTCCACAATCATCTCCTTAGTTTTGTTGACGTTGAGTGTGAGGTTATTTTCCTGACACCACACTCCGATGGCCCTCACCTCCTCCCTGTAGGCCGTCTCGTCGTTGTTGGTAATCAAGCCTACCACTGTTGTTGTGTCGTCCGCAAACTTGATGATTGAGTTGGAGGCGTGCGTGGCCACGCAGTCGTGGGTGAACAGGGAGTACAGGAGAGGGCTCAGAACGCACCCTTGTGGGGCCCCAGTGTTGAGGATCAGCGGGGTGGAGATGTTGTTGCCTACCCTCACCACCTGGGGGCGGCCCGTCAGGAAGTCCAGTACCCATTTGCACAGGGCGGGTTCGAGACCCAGGGTCTCGAGCTTGATGACGAGCTTGGAGGGTACTATGGTGTTGAATGCCGAGCTGTAGTTGATGAACAGCATTCTCACATAGGTATTCCTCTTGTCCAGATGGGTTAGGGCAGTGTGCAGTGTGGTTGAGATTGCATCGTCTGTGGACTTATTTGGGCGGTAAGCAAATTGGAGTGGGTCTAGGGTGTCAGGTAGGGTGGAGGTGATATGGTCCTTGACTAGTCTCTCAAAGCACTTCATGATGACGGAAGTGAGTGCTACGGGGCGGTAGTCGTTTAGCTCAGTTACCTTAGCTTTCTTGGGAACAGGAACAATGGTGGCCCTCTTGAAGCATGTGGGGACAGCAGACTGGTATAGGGATTGATTGAATATGTCCGTAAACACACCGGCCAGCTGGTCTGCGCATGCTCTGAGGGCGCGGCTGGGGATGCCGTCTGGGCCTGCAGCCTTGCGAGGGTTAACATGTTTAAATGTCTTACTCACCTTGGCTGCAGTGAAGGAGAGTGCGCATGTTTTCGTTGCAGGCCGTGTCAGTGGCACTGTATTGTCCTCAAAGCGGGCAAAAACGTTATTTAGTCTGCCTGGGAGCAAGACATCCTGGTCCGTGACTGGGCTGGTTTTCTTATTGTAGTCCGTGATTGACTGTAGACCCTGCCACATACCTCTTGTGTCTGAGCCGTTGAATTGAGATTCTACTTTGTCTCTATACTGACGCTTAGCTTGTTTGATAGCCTTGCGGAGGGAATAACTGCACTGTTTGTATTCGGTCATGTTTCCAGTCACCTTGCCCTGATTAAAAGCAGTGGTTCGCGCTTTCAGTTTCACGCGAATGCTGCCATCAATCCACGGTTTCTGGTTAGGGAATGTTTTAATCGTTGCTATGGGAACGAAATCTTCAAAGCACGTTCTAATGAACTCGCACACCGAATCAGCGTATTCGTCAATGTTGTTATCTGACGCAATACGAAACATATCCCAGTCCACGTGATGGAAGCAGTCTTGGAGTGTGGAGTCAGCTTGGTCGGACCAGCGTTGGACAGACCTCAGCGTGGGAGCCTCTTGTTTTAGTTTCTGTCTGTAGGAAGGGATCAACAAAATGGAGTCGTGGTCAGCTTTTCCGAAAGGAGGGCGGGGCAGGGCCTTATATGCGTCGCGGAAGTTAGAGTAACAATGATCCAAGGTTTTTCCACCCCTGGTTGCGCAATCGATATGCTGATAAAATTTAGGGAGTCTTGTTTTCAGATTAGCCTTGTTAAAATCCCCAGCTACAATGGATGCAGCCTCCGGATAAATGGATTCCAGTTTGCAAAGAGTCAAATAAAGTTTGTTCAGAGCCATCGTTGTGTCTGCTTGGGGGGGAATATATACGGCTGTGATTATAATCGAAGAGAATTCTCTTGGTAGATAATGCGGTCGACATTTGATTGTGAGGAATTCTAAATCAGGTGAACAGAAGGATTTGAGTTCCTGTATGTTTCTTTCATCACACCATGTCTCATTAGCCATAAGGCATACGCCCCCGCCCCTCTTCTTACCAGAAAGATGTTTGTTTCTGTCGGCGCGATGTGTGGAGAAACCCGCTGGCTGCACCGCCTCCGATAGCGTCTCTCCAGTGAGCCATGTTTCCGTGAAGCAAAGAACGTTACAGTCTCTGATGTCCCTCTGGAATGCTACCCTTGCTCGGATTTCATCAACCTTGTTGTCAAGAGACTGGACATTGGCGAGAAGAATGCTAGGGAGTGGTCCACGATGTGCCCGTCTCCGGAGTCTGACCAGAAGACCGCCTCGTTTCCCTCTTTTACGGAGTCGTTTTTTTGGGTCGCCGCATGGGATCCATTCCGTTGTCCTGGTTGAAAGGCAGAACACAGGATCCGCGTCGCGAAAATCATATTCTTGGTCGTACTGATGGTGAGTTGACGCTGATCTTATATTCAGTAGTTCTTCTCGACTGCATGTAAATGAAACCTAAGATGACCTGGGGTACTAATGTAAGAAATAACACGTAAAAAAAACAAAAAACTGCATAGTTTCCTAGGAACGCGAAGCGAGGCGGCCATCTCTGTTGGGGCCGGAAGTAATGAATGTGTCCTCACCTGCCATGGTGCTGGTGACCAGGTCTAGTTTCTGTATGGGGTCCTTCTCTGAGCTGTAGCTGATGGTGAACTCTGTGGACTGGTGCCTGGCAAACGGCTGCTTGATCTGCTTCCAGCAACCTGAGCGCCGAGGGCAGGCAGGCAGAGACAGTAAAAAGACAATGGTTAACTCCACAGACAGACAGACAGACATAATGACAGGAATATAGCATGACAGCACAGAGATAAGCACCAAATTACAGCTGACTGGCTGACACAAACTGCTGAGGCTTCCATATGTGAGCCCTTCTTTTAGAGACGCCAGGAACGAGAGTCATGCTCTACTATAGATATGGTTCTGTTTCAAATTCTCTGTCTGCTTTAGTCATGTGGAGGATAGAAGTGGATGAGGGTAGGGCAAGGGGGGTGAGAAGCTGGCAGTTGGACCCATGCTTATGGATGTGGCCCGGTGTGCTTGCTGGAGCTCGTCTGTCTGCTCTCAGAGACAAGCCCTGACCGGCTTTTACTACCCACAACCCCCCACCACACAGACTGACAGACATGTTGTCACAGATCAATAAAGCTGGCATCTGTCGGTTTAATTAAAACAGTCATGATGATAAGGAACAATATACAACCTGTTAGCTGACTGGGCATTAGCATAACAACATGGATTTTTCTATTGCTTATAGTTTCCTGCCTATAGCTTATTTCTAAGGCTCATCTTCAACATACAAATGATTACATTTGATGTACAGTACATATGACATCTTTGACAACGTAAAGACTAACATTAGGCTTCATTGATATGACAAAGAGATGAGTTGAGAAATTGTTCGCTGACCTGTTTTCTGGGTATCAGAGGATCCGTATGAGTTCTCCTTTGTCTTCTTCCTGTGACAGAAAGACAAATGCTGGGGTGAACTCCAGTGACAGGGAGGACAGGGAGGACAGGGGTGCCCCCTCGCCCTTTCCCATGATAACCTCCTGGGAGTGGAGGTGACGCTGAGACAGGGGGATGTAGGGTCGCCTTTATCCCCTATACACACACGAGCACACAACTGCCTGGCTCTGCTGAGCACCCTTTTCTCGTTTATCTTCATTTCACCCTCTCGCTCTCTAGGGACTCATGCAGTGGCCACATGTTCTGACCCATGACCCCTTAAGCCCCTCTCCCTACCACCTCTAATAATGATGTGTCTCTGACTGGTTCTAATTTTTACAGATCGGACAGAATAGGCAGAGGTGGGGGTGTTGCCACATATATAGTACCAGTCAAAAGTTTGGACACACCTACTCATTCAAGGGTTTTTCTTTATTTTTAGCATTTTCTACATTGTAAAATAATAGTGAAGACATCAAAACTATGAAATAACACATATGGAATCATGTAGAAACCAAAACAAAGTGTTAAACAAATCCAAAAATATGTTATATTTGACATTCTCCAAAGTAGCGACCCTTTGCCTAGATGACAGCTTTGCACATTCTTGGCATTCTCTCAACCAGCTTCATGACATAGTCACCTGGAATGCATTTCAATTAACAGGTGTGCCAAGAACTGCAGTCGCAAAAACCATCAAGCACTATGATGAAACTGGCTCTCATGAGGACCACCACAGTAAAGGAAGACCCAGAGTTACCTCTGCTGCAGAGGATAAGTTCATTAGAGTTACCAGCCTCAGAAATTGCAGCTCCAATAAATGCTTCACTGAGTTCAAGTAACAGACACATCTCAACATCAACTGTTCAGAGGAGACTGCATGAATCAGGCCTTTGTGGTCAAATTGCTGCAAAGAAACCACTACTAAAGGACACCAATAAGAAGAAGAGACTTAATTGGGCCAAGAAACACGAGCAATGGACATTAGACCGGTGGAAATCTGTCCAAATTTGAACTTTTTGGTTGCAACAGCTGTGGCTTTGTGAGACATAGAGTAGGTGAACGGATGATCTCGGCATGTGTGGTTTCCACCATGAAGCATGGAGGAGGTGTGATGGTGTGGAGTAGGGTTTAATGATGAAACTGTCAGTGATTTATTTAGAATTCAAGGCACACTTAGCTAGCATAGCTAACACAGCATTTTGCAGCGATATACCATCCCATCTGGTTTGCGCTTAGTGGGGCTATTAGTGATGCACCGATATGAAATTTTTGGTCGATACCGATATCTGATATTTTCCTTGCCAAAAAAAACGATAACGATATTAACATTTTGTTGCGGCCTTTTAAGCATTCTAGTACAGTTAAATAGTTAACACACACACATGGACACAGCGGTCTAAGGCACTGCATCTCAGTGCAAGAGGCATGACTAGGGCAACATCTGAAAAATAGCGCACTTGGTAGTGTGTACAGATGCTTGACCAGTCAGTGAAAGCCAACATCACCCATGACAGAGAACGGTTGATTGTCAAGGGCAATGAATTCTATTATCTTTGCGTTAATGGATTTCTCCTTTGAGTTGTCTCGCTGAATTGTTCTTACTCTTTCAAGTGACTGCTCGACTTGATGACTGCTCGATTCACACAGGAGACATTGTGGGCCAGGTTAGGAATGCTGTGTTGCACGTGTAGCGCTACATTTTATATGGCTTCATTATGTCATGTACCTACGTTATATAGGTATACACTTCAGCGTTAAACTAGACATCGGGCCAATATCGATGTTGGCATTTTTATGTTCACCGATATATTGTGCATCACTAGGGACTATCATTTGTTTTTCAACAAGACAATGACCCAAAACACTTCTCCAGGCTGTGTAAGGGCTATTTGACCATGAAGGAGAGTGATGGTGCTGCATCAGATTACCTGGCCTCAACAATCACCCAACCTCAACCCAATTGAGATGGTTTGGGATGATTTGGACCGCAGAGTGAAGGAAAAGCAGCCAACAAGTGCTCAGCATATGTGGGAACCCCTTCAAGATTGTTTTGCACACTCCTTCAAGAGTCCTTCAAAAGCATTTTCCTTTTCTCCCCAATTTTGTGATTACGATCTTGTCTCATCGCTGCAACTCCTCAACGGGCTCGGCATTGGCGGAGGTGGAATCATGCCTCCTCCAAAACATGACCCGCCAAGCTGCGCTTCTTAACACCCACTCTCTTAACATGGAAGCCAGCCACACCAATATTTCAGAGGAAACACAGTTCAACTGATGAACGAAGTCAGCCTGCAGACACAAGGAGTCATTAGAGCGCGATGAGCCAAGTAAAGCCCCCTTGGCCAAACCCCGTCCTAACCCAGATGACGATGGGCCAATTGTGCACCGCCATATGGGACTCCCGGTCACGACACAGCCTGGGATCGAACCCCAGGCTGTAGTGACACCGCAACACTCAGTGCCTTAGATGCAGTGCCTTAGACTGCTGCACCACGACTATCTCGTTCTTAATGTGGGCCTTGGTTATAATAACCAGCTGACACTAGAAGGAGTGTATTGCCCTCCCTCGGCTCCCTCGTGTTCTCTTAACAATTTATCCAAATTTTTATTTATTTCACCTTTATTTAACCAGGTAGGCTAGTTGAGAACAAGTTCTCATTTGCAACTGCAACTTGGCCAAGATAAAACAAAGCAGTTCGACAGATACAACAACCCAGAGTTACACATGGAATAAACAAACATACAATCAATAATACAGTAGAAAAATCTATATACACCATGTGCAAATGAGGTAGGATACGAGAGGTATAAGGCAATAAATAGGCCACGGTGGCAAAGTAATTACAATATAGACACTGGAATGGTAGGATGTGCAGAAGATGAATGTGCAAGTTGAGATACTGGGGTGCAAAGGAAAGATAAATAAATAAATACAGTATGGGGATGAGGTAGATTGGATGGGCTATTTACAGATGAGCTATGTACAGGTGCAGTGATCTGTGAGCTGCTCTGACAGCTGGTGCTTAAAGCTAGTGAGGGAGGTAAGAGTCTCCAGCTTTAGAGATTTTTGCAGTTCATTCCAGTCATTGGCAGCAGAGAACTGGAAGGAGAGGCGGCCAAAGGAGGAATTGGCTTTGGGGGTGACCAGTGAGATTTCTCTGCTGGAGCGCGTGCTACAGGTGGGTGCTGCTATGGTGACCAGTGAGCTGAGATAAGGCAGGGCTTTACCTAGCGGAGATGACCTGGAGCCAGTGGGTTTGGCGATGAGTACGAAGCGAGGGCCAGCCAACGAGATCATACAGGTCGCAGTGGTGGGTAGTATATGGGGCTTTGGTGACAAAACGGATGGCACTGTGATAGACTGCATCCAATTTGTTGAGTAGAGTGTTGGAGGCTATTTTGTAAATGACATTGTCGAAGTCTAGGATCGGTAGGATGGTCAGTTTTACGAGGGTATGTTTGATAGCATGAGTGAAGGATGCTTTGTTGCAAAATAGGAAGCCGATTCCGATTTAATTTTGGATTGGAGATGCTTAATGTGAGTCTGGAAGGAGAGTTTACAGTCTAACCAGACCCCTAGGTATTTGTAGTTGTCCACATATTCTAAGTCAGAACCGTCCAGAGTAGTGATGCTGGACGGGCGGGCAAGTGCAGGCAGCGATCGGTTGAAGAGAAATGCATTAGTTTTACTTTGCATTTAAGAGCAGTTGGAGGCCATGCAAGGAGAATTGTATAGCATTGAAGCTCATCTGGAGGTTAGTTAACACAGTGTCCAACGAAGATGTATACAGAATGGTGTCGTCTGCGTAGAAGTGGATCAGAGAATCACCAGCAGCGAGAGCGACATCATTGATGTATACAGAGAAGAGCCCGAGAATTGAACCCTGTGGCATACCCATAGAGACTGCCAGAGCTCTGGACAACAGGCCCTCCGATTTGACATACTGAACTCTATCGGAGAAGTAGTTGGTGAACCAAGCGAGGCAATCATTTGAGAAACCAAGAATGTTGAGCCTGCCAATAAGAATGCTGTGCCACTCCATAAGAGCAGGGATAGTGATCTTGATAATTATCAGCCCATCTCCAGGCTTCCATATCTAGCTATGATTCTTGAATCTTTGGTAAATAAGCAACTTAGCTCTTTTTTATCTGAGCATGGTATTTGAAATATAAATCAATCTGGGTTTAGCCCAGGGCAGAGCACTATCACAGCAACCACATTAGTTATTGATATTCTCAATGCTTTAGATGCTAAAATGAATTGTGCTGCCTTGTTTGTGGACCCCTCAAAATCATGTGATACTGTTGATCATGCTATTTTATTGAACAAGTTGTCCTCGATTGGCATGGCCTCTGATGCCTGCTCATTGTTTCATGATTATCTTAGTGACAGAATTTCCTAATTTCTTGAAATATATAAAGAGGTTCAGCAGGGGTTGACACTAGGACCTGCTATTTTCACTATTTATATCAATGCTATTGGTCAATCTGTAAATAATCCATTTTAAAAAAGTAATCTATATGCTGATGATACTATTTTGTATGCAATTGCCACAACAGCTGACCTAGCTTGACATGGCTATAGTCTGATTTTGCAGCTGTTCAGGTAGCCCTTACTGATATAAAATGTGTGCTTAACAGGGGCAAAACTAAATAGACGTTGTTATCGAGTTCTTGTAAGATTGGTGGAGAGAGTTAACCAGGAGGTGGGTAGGTTTCTGCGGTCGTATTGCCAGGACCGGCCAGGGGAGTGGGCGAGATATATTCCCTGGCCAGAAATAGCCCAGAACTCACTAAGCCACTCCTCTACCAACATGTCACCATTTGAGTGCGTGTTGGGGTACCAGCCAGTCCTGGCACCGTGGCATCAGAGCCAGACTGAGGCTCCTGCGGTGGAGGAGTGGGTACAGCGCTCTAAGGAGACCTGGAGGGCTGTCCAAGAGTCATTACACCAAGCGAGTATAAGGCAGAAGAAGAGCGCTGACCGTCACCGCAGTGTCACGAATATTACCGAAGGTGACTCCCCTTCTTATTCGGGTGGCGCTCGGCGGTCGTCGTCGCCGGTCTACTAGCTATCGCCGATCCGTTGTTCTGTGTTCCTTTAGTTCTGTCTAATTGGTAGCACCTGTTTCTTGTTTGGTTGTTAGGGTAGGGTTATATATAGTCTGCTCAGCCCGCTTCTGTTTCGTGCGGGCTTGTTCGTCTGTTTTGTTGTTTGAGTGTATTTTTGTCTGCATTTGGGTTTCACGCTGTCCGTTTATATTTCTGTTCATTTGTTTTTCCTCTTTTGTTCATGTTATGTTTCCGGGACATTAAAGCGTGTTTTTTCCCACATCTTTTGCTCTCTGCGCCTGACTTCACACCTCATCACTCATTTATCGTAACAGTGTTGGTAGTGAGGTCAGGCTCGACTGTGGTTGTGTTGGTAGTCAGGTCAGGCTCGACTGTGGTTGTGTTGGTAGTCAGGTCAGGCTCGACTGTGGTTGTGTTGGTAGTCAGGTCAGGCTCGACTGTGGTTGTGTTGGTAGTCAGGTCAGGCTCGACAGTGGTTGTGTTGGGAGTCAGGTCAGGCTCGACAGTGGTTGTGTTGGGAGTCAGGTCAGGCTCGACAGTGGTTGTGTTGGGAGTCAGGTCAGGCTCGACAGTGGTTGTGTTGGGAGTCAGGTCAGGCTCGACAGTGGTTGTGTTGGTAGTCAGGTCAGGCTCGACTGTGGTTGTGTTGGTAGTCAGGTCAGGCTCGACTGTGGTTGTGTTGGTAGTCCGGTCAGGCTCGTTATGCTATCTGAGCAACAGACAGGCAGCCATTCCAAAGGACCGTTCTAGGAATCTCCCTGACCCTCATTGTCCTACAGTATATAGTGTATCTTCCCTCACTCTAATCTATTTCTTCTCTTCCACTCTCCCTTTTCCTGAAAACATCTCCCTCTCATGCATACTGAGAGGCAGACAACCAACATCTACCACACATACGTAACAGACATACTTTAGGGAGTAGACACACTGTAGAGATAACTCACTGCTATGGGGACGTATAATGTCAGGCTCATCTGAGTTTGTGAGTCATGTTGTCATGGGGACAGGAAATGCACAAGTTATGAAGGTGCAAGCTCTCCTTACACAACCTTACATTACGGTCTCTAAAAACATTACATTATCTATTCAAATGACATGAAAAAGTCGCTTACTTCTGCAGCATCTTGAATACACAAATCCCAACCAGCAGGAGCACCACAGATAAGACTATGGGTACGATGATGATGGCCAGCTTCCCTGAGAATAGAGATGAAAGGAGCGAGCATGTTAGCCAGCTAATACATAAACAAACAGAAGGCATCTCTGGTGGATGGTTAATGCAGTGTTTTAATGAGATGGGTACCGCGGTCTGCCTGGGAGGGCACTGGCTCAGTGATCTCTTCGTCCCCCACCGGAGGCTTGGGTTTGGTGGGTAATGTGACCTGGGACGACATGTTCACTAAGGAGCGAGAGGGAGCGAAGAGGAAGAGGGAGAGCGGGGGGGGGTTAGAGGTGAGCAGGTTTGACAAAAACTTGATACAGTCCTAAACCAAAATAACAGAACTAACTTACTTCCCCACTTTATTGTAATGTAACTGTAAACCAACAGATCAGTAGTTATCTAATATGAAACTGTTTCATAATTGTCCTCTCAGAAGGATTATCTACAGTTGAAGTTGGAAGTTTACATACACCTTATCCAAATACATTTAAATTCAGTTTTCACAATTCCTGACGTAATCATAGTACAAATTCCCTGTCTTAGGTCAGTTAGGATCACCACTTTATTTTAAGAATGTGAAATGTCAGAATAATAGTAGAGAGAATGATTAATTACAGCTTTTATTTCTTTCATCACATTCCTAGTGGGTCAGAAGTTTACATACACTCAACTAGTATTTGGTAGCATTGCCTTTAAATTGTTTAACTTGGGTCAAACGTTCCGGGGAGCCTTCCACAAGCTTCCCACAATAAGTTGGGTGAATTTTGGCCCATTCCTCCTGACAGAGCTGGTGTAACTGAGTCAGGTTTGTAGGCCTCCTTGCTCGCACACGCTTTTTCAGTTCTGCCCACACATTTTCTATAGGACAGAGCTCAGGGCGTTGTGATGGCCACTCCAATACCTTGACTTTGTTGTCCTTAAGCCATTTTGCCACAACTTTGGAAGCCTCCCCCTTTTCCCTCCAAACATAACAATGGTCATTATGGCCAAACAGTTCTATTTTTGTTTCATCAGACCAGAGGACATTTCTACAAAAGGTACAATCTTTGTCCCCATGTGCAGTTGCAAACTGTAGTCTGGCTTTTTAATGGCGGTTTTGGAGAAGTGGCTTCTTCCTTGCTGAGAAGCCTTTCAGGTTATGTCGATATAGGACTTGTTTTACTGTGGGTAGAGATAATTTTGTACCTGTTTCCTCCAGCATCTTCACATGGTCCTTTGCTGTTGGTCTGGGATTGATTTGCACTTTTCACACCAAAGTACATTCATCTCTAGGAGACAGAACGTGCTTCCTTCCTGAGCGGTATGATGGCTGCCATGGTGTTTATACTTGAACACTATTGTTTGTACAGATGAACGTGGTACCTTCAGGCATTTGAAAATTGCTCCCAAGGAACATCAGACTTGTGGAGGTCTACAATTTAGAGATCTTGGGTGATTTCTTTTGATTTTCCCATGATGTCAAGCAAAGAGGCACTGAGTTTGAAGGTAGGCCTTGAAATACATCCACATGTACAGTACACCTCCAATTGACTCAAATGGTGTGAATTAGCCTATCAGAAGCTTCTAAAGCCATAACATAATTTTCTGGAATTTTCCAAGCTGTTTAAAGGCACAGTCAACTTAGTGTATGTAAAGTTCTGGAATTGTGATACAGTGAATTATAAGTGAAATAATATGTCTGTAAACAATTGTTGGAAAAATGACTTGTGTCATGCACATGTCAAAGTAGATGTCCTAACAGACTTGCCAAAACTATAGTTCGTTTATAAGAAATTTGTGGAGTGGTTGAAAAACGAGTTTTAATGACTCCAACCTAAGTGTTCGTGAACTTCCGACTTCAACTATACATGTAGTCATCAATCACTATCCACTAACTCACTGATAATACTATCTGGTATTGTAGCCAGACCCAAACACTCAGTACTGTGGTCTGGACATGGGGTTAGGATGAGTACCTCTGACATGGGGGTTAAGGGTGTGTAGCTCTGAGATGGGGGATAGGATGTGTACCTCTGAGATGGGTGCAGCCCAGCAGCTCTACCCTCATGACGATCCTCTGGTGCCAGGTTTGAGGGATGATCCGCAGGTAGCGGGCTATGATTGGATTGTGGAAGGTGTTCCTGGTCTGATGCAGACTGTCCTGGTTCCCCTCAAATATCTGACAGGGAGGAAGGGAGAGACGGAGGGAGTGAGGGGGAGGTGGTCGCAAGGTTTAATGGAAGGCATGCATTCTTGTGATTCATCGGCAACATAACACATTGATTACATATAAAGTTGCCCAATAATCATACCGAAATGTATATTGTTCCATGATCAGGCAATTCGACATTGGAGTCAGATATTAGATCATTGAATGTGGATTACTCACCATGTATTGTGTGCTGTTGTTCTGTGTGTAAGTCCTCCACCGACTCCTCTCCTTGTGAACTATCTTGAAGCTCCTCACATAGTAGTGATAGTCCAACATAGTAGAGCCAGTCGTGATAATCCCTGGAAAACAAAAAATAGAGGTAAAAACTCTAAATCTCACATTCTATTGTTCAACATTTTTCATCCCCTTTTCTCTGTCTGTCTCCAGGGCAGTGATGTCACCCGTTGGTCAGCCCTGGAATGTGCTGGAACAGGGAAAGGAGACATCACCTCAGAGAGCAGAACAGTCACTGCAACACCAAGGGGAAACCCTCCCAGACATTTGCAGCTCCCAGACAGCCATGATGAGCGTTTTTGTGGCAGATGAGCGCCTGACACAGGGCCAGAACAATATGGCGGCAGACGGGTGACCCACAACATGTCATTACACAGGGCATTGTGGTTCATATGGAGACGCAGTGCAACCTATCATTATAGGAAATTACTGTCATATTTCAAATACAGAATCGCAGACTCTGAAGGTATTTGTTGTTTTCCCAGCTAAAATGTACTTTTGTTGCATAAAAAGCAACAGGGGTTTCCAATGCACGACAACAACAGAAATCCAATCTGCCATAATATGAGTATCAGAAAGGCAGGAACCTTAAGGAAAGAAAGGGTTGTATTCTTCAGGCTATAGAGTCTTACGATGGTTGCACAACAACAATTCTACGACAACAGTGCTTCCATTTTCAAGGAACCGCATTCCAATCAAAACGACGTTCCCCTTAGCTCTGGATTTCTGAACCGTCAGACAAAGCTAGACATTCTTCATTGACTGGAACCCAATGTGTTGTAAAGTAGCATGAAATTAACTTGGGACTTGCTGACTACACACACCACACTCAAAATAAACTATTGCATTGTGCTACACTTAAACAGGCCTTTGAAAGTCACTTTCTTGTTTGTGGAGGAGCAGCAGCACAGAGGGGCATTCTCTCCCTTCATGCGTTACTGAGAACTGGTCTAATACATTAGATTACTGGTCTAATGCTGTGTGTGTGTGTGTGTGTGTGTGTCTGCGTGTGTGTGTGTGTGTGTGTCTGCGTGTGTGTGTGTCTGCGTGTGTACACATGTGCTACAGTTTTGCAGTGGTGAGCCATCCAGAGTTAAATCAAAAGAAAGGCCCATTTATAAGAGAAATTACCCCCTTTAAACAACCCCCTGGATCAGATCTCAATCTATTCCTTCTCAGCTTTTTCCGACAGATGTGTGTGTGTGTGTTGAGCCTTAATCCTATTACCATCCTCTACAGAGGGCTACGAATGGGGGGAAACAGCCAGGCAGGAGAGGGTTAAATCTAAACGCCTGTTTTTAATTGATGCCACGGGGGGAGGAAATTGCCATTGATCCTATAAGACTTGGCCAAGAACACCAAGGCTCCTACTTTATTACAGTTAACTGTAATGTTAACAGTATGCTGAGCATTGAGCAGGCCCAGTAACAAGGGATTGACATTCATCAGGAGAGAGAGATTGGCAACGGTGGAAATCTGTACCAGTAGGCTACAACCAAATCTCAAAATTCCAGATGTGAAAAACACCTTAAAATAAGCTTAGCCTGGTAAACTAAAAGGTACAGTGCCTTCAGAAACTATTAATTCACATACAAATTCTTCAAGCTCTGTCAAATTGCTTGTTGCTCACTGCTAGACAACCATTTGCAGGTCTTTCCATAGAATTTCAAGCAGATTTAAGTAAAAACTATAACTTGGCCACTCAGGAACATTCCCTGTCATCTTGGTAAGGAACTCCAGAGTAGAAAGAAAATAGTTTACAAACTGCTAAGAATGGTTGGAACAAATTGACTTCTCCTCCTCTTTGTCCGTCCGTCCGCGGGGATAAAGAATAGACACAGTGCCGGACTTCCCTTATGGCACCCTATTCCCTATTTAGTGCGCCATAGGGCTCTGGTCAAAAGTGAATGAGGAATAGGGTGCCATTTCAGACACAGACAGTATTTATCTGAGATGTCAGGACCTGTAGGGAAGGCACGAAGAGGTAAAGCCCCTCCCCCCTTTCAATTTCCAGATTTGTTGCCGTGCTGTTGTGCAGTATGTTGGTACTTGGCTATCTGCCAAACTCTTCGGTTTTTACTTTTAATATATTTATCAACGTCTTAGTTTTTTTCCCGCTCAACTAAGCGACGGTATGCTTTCGTCGTAAAGCCTTTTTGAAAATCGAACACTGGTGGGATTAACAACACGTTCATCTTTAAAATGGTGTATAATACTTGTATGTTTGAGGAATTTTAATTATGAGATTTCTGTTGTTTGAATTTGGCGCCCTGCACTTTCACTGGCTGTTGTCAAATTGATCCCGTTAACGGGATTTCATCCGTAAGAACTTAACCACCTAACCGAGGATCTTTATTTACCTTGCGTAATACCTTAAAACAAAAAACATTTGTGACAAGAAATTTGCTCCCTGGTATACAGAAAATACCCGAGCCCTGAAGGAAACTTCCAGAAAATTGGAACGGAAATGACGCTCCACCAAACTGGAAGTTCTGACTAGCTTGGAAAGACAGTACCGCGCAATATTAAAAAGCCCTCACTGCTGCTCGATCATACTATTTTCCCAACCTAATTGAAGAGAATAAGAACAATCCAAAAATGTATTTTTGATACTGTCGCAAAGCTAACTAAAAAGCAGCATTCAACAAGAGAGGATTGCTTTCACTTCAGCAGTGATACATTCATGAACTTCTTAGAAGAAAAGATCATGATCATTAGAAAGCAAACTACGGCCCACTTTGAATTTTCGTATTTCTCCAAAGCTAAGTTGTTCTGAGTCTGCACAGAACTGTCAGGACCTAGGATCAATGGAGACACTCAAGTTTTTTAATCATGTATCTCTTGAGACATTCATGAAAATAGTCATGGCCTCTAAACCGTCAAGCTGCATTCTGGACCCTATTCCAATGAAACTACTGAAATAGCTGCTTCTTGTGCTTGGCCCTCCTATGTTGAACATAATAAATGGCTCCCTATCCACCGGATGTGTACCAAACTCACTAAAAGTGGAAGTAATAAAGTGTCATGACTCTCCTATGAGGATCCGAAGGATCAGGTTACAGTGGGTCAGCTCTACAGCGCCCTCTTCCGCAGAGGGGGAGAGGGATGAATTTAGCCTGGTTTTATGACTTAACAACCGGATCATGAATACCTTGCAGAAACTGTCTTTGGGCTCTGCAGTATTGAGAATGGAATGTCTGAGTGTTACAACAGACACTTGTCCAAAGCTTTAACATCAAAAGGTTGGACATTGAAACAATATTTGTAACATAAATAATGTGGGGCTCTAAACAATAATCATGTCAAATAAGTTGTTGTTTTGTGATATCATTAAGGACGGTTGAACCAAATAACGGTAACTCTATAAATATATACGTCCCAGTTATCAGATTTACAACTAAATGTTGTGGAACTTATATGATTAAATTTTAAACTATTTGTGAGAAGACTAAATGACTATATGTGAGACTAAATGTGAATTAGATAATTGTTTTTCCTGCAAAGTTTTACCCAGTCAGTAACCATGCCCACGTGAGCACAGACATTATGCCAAAATAGGGAACGCCCCTTTTCCCCCAAAGTATTTATACAAGGACTCCTAATGAAATTTACACTAGAATGTGAGGATCATCCACATGTTGAATTGGTTGGAATCTTTAGAGACCAGACAGCGTTGAGCGGTGGCTACACGGCTGGGAAATGGTTTAAAACTAAAGACCAGTATATGTGCAGCGTGAGCTGAATATGTTACGAACTGGTTTATATCGTAATACCCTCTGAAACTCTCTATTGGAGAAGACTACACAGCAACATTCAGTCTGCATCTGTTTATGCTGTTTAGCCTTAGAAACTTTACCAAAGACAAGAACAATTTCCTCTCACCACTATAGGTGGTACGGGTGGTATTTATTCTAAACAAACTGAGTGAAGGACAAGACCCGCTGAACACCGCGTGGTACACCTAAGGAAGATCCGTTCTAACAGACACTCCTAGACCAAGAAGCTACAACTACAAAGGATATGGTTACCTCTGGTGGACAACCAGAGACTTACACAACCAGAGACTTTCTGTCGACTGACTCCGCAGAAAATGGACCCGGCGGTTTTAAGAGAGAGAGACGACAAAGACATACAAGCATAAATATGTACATTGCTTTTCTAAATCTGAATGAGAGTTTGTTAGGGTGCTAAATATCCATATTTACAATGAGCGTATTATTCAACTGTATGTACAATAGTTGAATTCCTTTGTCTCTCCTTCTACCGCTCTTTCGTTCCCCACCCCCTTTCATTGTGTAACCAGCCATCATATTGAGTTAGTCCACTAGGGACTTTTCATTACATCATGTTAATAATCAGTGTATAATCTATCCTGTGTGCGTGTGTATTTATTTCTGTGGGATTATTTCATTAGTTAGTAAATAAATAATTTAAGCCAATTTGTGTAAACTGATTCATCATGGAGACTATGGTTCGTGCAGATTTACAGGATATTACGACGTTCAGAATGAGACTGAAATTGGAGCAAATTATTGATGGATGACGGATAGTACTTCTCGTTTATACTACTGCAATGCTCTACTCTCCGGCTATCCGGATAAAGCACCTGCTAGAACCCCAAAATTTGATCATATTACTCCAGTACTAGCCTCTCTATATTGGCTTCCTGTTAAGGCTAGGGCTGATTTCAAGGTTTTACAGCTAACCTAAAAAGCATTACATGTTCTTGCTCCTACCTATCTCTCGGATTTAGTTCTGCCGTACATACCTACACGTATGATATGGTCACAAGATGCAAGCCTTATTATTGTCCCTAGAATTTCTAAGCAAACAGCTGGAGGCAGGGCTTTCTCCTATAGATATACATTTTAATGGAATGATCTGCCTATCCATGTGAGAGATGCAGACTCGGTCTCAACCTTTAAGTTTTTATTGAAGACTCGCCTCTTCAGTAGGTCATATGATTGAGTGTAGTCTGGCCCAGAGGTGAGAAGGTGAGCGGCAAGACACTGGAGCAAAGAACTGCCCTAGCTGTCTCTGCCTGGCCGGCTCCCCTCTCTCCACTGGGATTCTCTGCCTTTGACCCTACTACGGGGGCTGAGTCACTGGCTTACTAGTGCTCTTCCATGCCGTTCCTAAAAGAGGTGCGTCACTTGAGTGGGTTGAGTCACAGACGTGCTCTTCCTGTCTGGTTTTGCCCCCCCCCCCCGCGCTGTGGAGGAGATCTTCGTGGGCTATACTCAGTCTTGTCTCAGGGGAGTAAGTTGGTGGTCTGTTGATATCCCTCTAGCGGTGTGGGGGCTGTGCTTTTGCAAAGTGGGTGGGGTTATATCCTGCCTGGTTGGCCCTGTCCAGGGGTATCGTCGGATGGGCCACAGTGTCCCCTGACCCACCCCTGTCTCAGTGATCCAGTGTCTATGCTGGAATAATCTATGTGCCGGGGGGCTAGGGTCAGTCTGTTAGTTGTTCTAATTCTCCTATCTGGTGTCTTGTGTGAATACGCTCCCTCTTATTCTCTCACTCTACATCCCCTTCCGGAGGCCTAAGGACTACCTGGCCTGAAGACTCCTGGTTGTCTCCATTCCACCTGGTTGTGCTGCTGCTCCAGTTTCAACTGTTCTGCCTGCGGATAGGAAACCCTGACCTGTTCACTGGATGTTGTGACGGCCCTGAATTTTTCTGAACCGTCTCAGTGCAGCTCCTTCCAATAGGGCGCTTTCCCTTTAATTCCCAATTAAATAGCCAGCATCAGCTGCACGAAAGGGGGTTGTGATGGAGACGTGCATGAGGATGTGTTCAACCCTCAGTTCCGAAGCTTCTCTATTCCGTTTGTTTTGTTGCCGTTAAACGTATGTTTTGTAGTCTAAGAGAGTTTACCCAGGATCGGATCCACTCTTCGCGTCCCTGGACTACACCTCTCCGTTCTTCGTGGCCTTTCTCCGCTGGAGATCTATTGGCGGATTGGATTGTCTGACTGACCGACTGACTACCACCTTTTTGTATACGGTATTTCATTTGTTTGGATGTGATGTATACTGTGATTTGTGTAGTTAGTGGTAGTTGAGGACTTAATTAAGAGTTGATCCGCTTTAAGGTTCTGTGGTAAAGTAATTGTTATATTGATTGTATGTTTAATACTGGGTTTACGCTACACGGAATGAACGGACAAACATCGCGTGACAAAAGTCACTTGAGTTCACTGAACTCCTTTACCGGGCTGGACTCTTTTTAGGCCCGAGGTACAGGACATTTCTGGAGGAACCAGAACTCTTTGTGATATTATTATATGTGTGTGTGTAATCATTGTTGTTGCTAATACAACCCACGCAACAGAATATAGTTGTTTTTGAAGTTCTTTCCAATGTTTTAAGGGTTTATGAAAAGTTTATTTCCCTCCTGACTTTTACATACGTCCTTTGTATTGGTGTAGACTTGACGGACCAGATGGGACTCATTCCCACCCAAACTAAAAGGAGAAACCAATGTTTTCTCTGGTAGGCACAACCTACCTGGCACCCCTATAAATAATAACCTCAAGTCAAAACCGTTACATAAAAATGGCACCCCAGATGGGACAGCTCAACATTGAGAACTAACCAAAGCAAATATTTTGTGTGGAATTAAAACAATGGATTCACCCCAAGATAATGTGCTCATCCATGTCATACCTGTCAATGGGAATACACAGGGCCATTCTGACCATCAAGCTGACAATACAAATCATAATGTGAATGGAGATAATGGAGTTGATTTGGGCCAGAGCCCTGGGAATCTGAATGCTCGGCCTGAGCCACAGGCCACAGGAGGTCTAACCAGTTACTCACTTATTGACATGGATCTGTGTGGAAGTACTGAGCTAGTCCTCCCTCTGACACCCAACCTTCCTCCATTGTCTGGTTTATCTCCAGAGGTTGTAGTCTTACAACTTCAAGGTGACATCCTTGATATTCGTCGGACTCAACAACATCTCCAAACTCTTATCCACCATAAATTCAAATGTCTGAGGGAAGAGCAACAACAGAGTGCCATGGAATTCAGAAACTCACTGAGCACTCTAACCCACATGCTGAAAGAGCTCAGTGAGAGTGGAAGACGGGAAATGACTGGTGCCATGGACAGGCAGTTTGACTACCAACGAAACCAACTCACTGCCACTCTCCAATGGCGCCTGCAACATCACCACACTGAGGTCCTCAAGGATGTTAATTCTGTTTTTTCTCCCATGGTTAACACTGTAGACCACTTGCAGACAGAACTCTCTAATTGTGTTAAAATGTTGGAGGACGTGTCTGTGGACATGGCCTCCATTAGGCACAACTCCTTACACAGAGTTTCCCTGGTGTCCACTTCAGTTCAGACCACTGAGGCCAAGCTGGCACCTCTGAATGTCCAAGACCGTATCAAGTAAACCCTTCCAGAAACCACAAATCACAACAGGCCAACACACCTAACTCTCTTCGCAGGAATGACCATCCTTCTCTGGGTGCTTTAACCAGAGCTGAAACCCCAAGAGTCACTGCCTACGCCCCCCCATCGACATCCCCTTCCTTTCAGTTAATACCGCACCAATCGGAAGCTAAAAAGTTACATGATTGGGGTTCAAATGTGGCAGTCTTCTCTGCCATTGCTCGGTACCACTAACCCTTGATAATCCTTCTGATGATCTCCTTTTACAGGCTGTGAGAAGAGCTCAGCTGGAACAGCCAGAGGAGTTAAGGCTGTTGGAACAGCTGCAGAATAATGCTGATGTATGTACTTCAAAGCTGGGACGCACCAGGCTCCTGAAGCACAAAATATTCCTTACACAGGAAATGCCGATCAAGCAAAAGCCATATCGTTTGTCCCCAGCGAAGCTAATCATCCAAAAGGGACTCATAAATGATATGTTAACCCAAGATATAATAGAACGTTCCTCCTCTCCCTGGGCTGCTCCTGTTGTCCTCATCCCAAAAAAGACTGGTGGTCTTAGATTTTGTGTGGACTATAGGAAGACCAACAATGTTTCCCAGACTGATGCCTATCCTCTTCCCACCATCCATGAGATCCTGGAGTCATTGTCTGGCGCTGTTGTGTTCACTACCCTTGACCTCAATAGTGGTTATTGGCAGGTTGAGATGGACCAGGAAAGCAAGGACAAGACTGCGTTTGTCTGTGCCGAGGGCTTGTTTTCCTTTAAGGTGATGCCCTTTGGATTAAAGAATGCCCCTGCCACTTTCCAAAGACTCATGGAGATTGCGTTAGGTGAGCTCAAAGGGAAGATCTGTTTCGTCTACCTGGACGATATAATTATCTACTCTCAGAACAGAGAAAGACACTTTCAAGATCTTCAAGCAGTGTTGGACAAGCTAAGAGAAGCTGGTCTGACCTTAAATATGAAGAAGAGCAACTTCTGCCAAACCTCCCTGAAGTTCCTTGGCCATATTGTGTCTTTCGACGGCATTCATGTGGATCCTGAAAAGACAAAGGCTGTACAAGACTTCCTGTGCCAACCACACTCAAGGCCCTTCAACGGTTCCTTGGTATGGCTGGATGGTACCATCGGTTTGTGTCTAACTTCTCCCAGGTGGCAGAACCCTCAACGCGATGAAGCGAAAAGGAGCGAAATTCCAATGGACGGCAGAGTGCCAGACTTCCTTTGAAACCCTGAAACGACATCTCGTCACACCTCCCATTTTAGGTCATCCCAACTTTGATTGCCCTTTTGTTGTTTACACTGATGCAAGTGATGTTGGACTTGGTGCTGTCCTAGTCCAACAGACTGGACTTGGCACTGAAGAAGTGCTAGCGTTCGCCAGTCGGACATTGAATGGAGCAGAACGGAACTACTCCACAACAGAGCAAGAGTGCCTTGCAGTGGTCTGGGCTTTGGAAAAGTGGAGGTACTACTTGGAGGGAAGACACTTCACTGTGGTCACTGACCATTCCTCCCTTGTGTGGGTGTTCAAGACCAACAAACCAAGCACCAGACTCATAAGATGGGCTCTACGGTTGCAAGAGTTCACATTTGCAGTGGAATACAGGAAAGGAAAATACAACACTGTTCCAGATGCCTTGTCCAGAGCTCCTACTTGTGATAACGGTGGCCCTGATCTTACATGTGCTACTGTCCTGTCAAGCAGTCGAGACTCGCCCAAAACAGACTTTCCCATCTCTGATGAGGCAATATGGAAAGCTCAACAGGATGATCCAGAAGTACAGGCTTTGTACCAGACTATCCTGGAAGATGGAGAAAAGATGGTCAATCCTACCACAAAGCTGACCATCATTGAAGATAAAGTCTACCGAGTCGTACAACTACCTCACAGAACACTCTACCAAATGTACATACCGGACACTCTACGCCTACAACTGCTTCAACATTTCCATGAAGACCCATTAGCTGGTCATTTGGGCAGGTTCAAAACCTACAAGCGGTTGCAAGCGTTACTCTACTGGCCACATCTGAGCATGGATGTGAAGTCACACATCCGAAATTGTCAGGTTTGTCAAATGTACAAACCAGAAGGTAGAAAGCCTGCTGGCAAGTTGCAGCAAACGGTGGTTACCCGACCTTGGGAAATGTTAGGAGTGGATTTGATGGGTCCATTTCCTAGAAGCTCCAATCAGAATGTGTACATACTTGTTTTTGTTGATTACTATTCAAAGTGGGTGGAACTCTTTTCCCTGCGTCAGGCCACAGCAAGGACCGTCTCTAACATCCTTACGAAAGAGATCCTGACTCGCTGGGGAGTGCCTGATTACATCCTGTCTGATCGAGGTTCCCAATTTGTCTCTGATCTCTTTGAGGAGACCTGCCAAAGATGGAACCTGAGGCAGAAGTTGACCACGGCCTATCACCCACAGACCAATCTCACTGAGAGAGTAAATCGAACCTTGAAGACAATGATTGCTTCCTATGTAGGGACCCAGCACAAACACTGGGACAAGCACCTTCACGAGTTTCGATTTGCCCTGAATTCTGCTGTGCAAGAGTCCACTGGAGTCACACCTGCAGAGCTGAACCTAAGTCGTCCTCTCCGAGGACCCTTGGATATGGTGCTACAGCCCCAGCAGCTTACTCCAGACGCTGCTTGCTATGACCAGGTAGGCCATCTCCATGACTTGAGAGCTCTTGTCTCAAAGAACATGATCCAGGCTCGACTCAAGCAGAAGAGAAATTATGATAAGAACAGACGAGACATGCAGTTCCAGCTTCGTGATCGGGTGTGGCTTCGCTCTCATCCTTACTCGAAAGCTGAACAATTCTTCTCGGCCAAGCTCGCTCCTAAATGGCAAGGACCATATAGGATTGTGGAGCAGATGGGCCCTTTGAACTACCGAGTGGTGAAAGAGGACACAGGTGAAGATATGCGCATCGTCCATGTCTCACGCCTTAAGGCCTGTTACCCCTCGGCTGAGGAATTGGAGGCGATTGAGCGCCGCAAGGTCCTGGATATCTTTGAAGAGGATAGTGAGGATACTTTTCTCGGATTCCCAGACCCAGAAGTCTCGCACCTTAAGGCCTGTGACTCCTCAGCTGAGGAGCGTGAGCTCCAAAAAGTAATGAATATTTTTGTAGAGAAAAGTGATGAGGAGACCTTTCTCGGTTTCCCCGACCAAGATGTGCCTTCCAGGGCAATGGTCGGCTTTTTCCAGGGGAGGGGTGTGTGACGGCCCTGAATTTTTCTGAACCGTCTCAGTGCAGCTCCTTCCAATAGGGCGCTTTCCCTTTAATTCCCAATTAAATAGCCAGCATCAGCTGCACGAAAGGGGGTTGTGATGGAGACGTGCATGAGGATGTGTTCAACCCTCAGTTCCGAAGCTTCTCTATTCCGTTTGTTTTGTTGCCGTTAAACGTATGTTTTGTAGTCTAAGAGAGTTTACCCAGGATCGGATCCACTCTTCGCGTCCCTGGACTACACCTCTCCGTTCTTCGTGGCCTTTCTCCGCTGGAGATCTATTGGCGGATTGGATTGTCTGACTGACCGACTGACTACCACCTTTTTGTATACGGTATTTCATTTGTTTGGATGTGATGTATACTGTGATTTGTGTAGTTAGTGGTAGTTGAGGACTTAATTAAGAGTTGATCCGCTTTAAGGTTCTGTGGTAAAGTAATTGTTATATTGATTGTATGTTTAATACTGGGTTTACGCTACACGGAATGAACGGACAAACATCGCGTGACAAAAGTCACTTGAGTTCACTGAACTCCTTTACCGGGCTGGACTCTTTTTAGGCCCGAGGTACAGGACATTTCTGGAGGAACCAGAACTCTTTGTGATATTATTATATGTGTGTGTGTAATCATTGTTGTTGCTAATACAACCCACGCAACAGAATATAGTTGTTTTTGAAGTTCTTTCCAATGTTTTAAGGGTTTATGAAAAGTTTATTTCCCTCCTGACTTTTACATACGTCCTTTGTATTGGTGTAGACTTGACGGACCAGATGGGACTCATTCCCACCCAAACTAAAAGGAGAAACCAATGTTTTCTCTGGTAGGCACAACCTACCTGGCACCCCTATAAATAATAACCTCAAGTCAAAACCGTTACAATGTGCTACCATGTCCCGGACCTGCTGTTTTCGACTCTCTCTCTACCGCACCTGCTGTCTCGACCTCAGAATGCTCGGCTATGAAAAGCCAAATGACATTTACATTTACTGAGGTACTGACCTGTTGCACCCTCTACCACCACTGTGATTATTATTTGACCCTGTTGGTCATCTGAACATTTGAACCTCTTGAAGAACAATCTGGCCTTAAATGGCCATGTACCCTTATAATCGCTTGCTGTTTGAGGTTTTAGGCTGCGTTTCTGTATAGCACTTTGTGACATCTACTGGTGTAAAAAGGACTTCATAAATACATTTGATTGAAAATTTGATAGATTTGGCCGTGTGTTTTAGGTTACTATCCTGCTGAAAGGTGAATTAATCTCCCAATGTCTGATGGAATAATTTTTCCTGTGCTTAGCTCCATTCCATTTATTTTATATCCAGAAAAACTCCCCAGTATTTAACGATTACATGCATACCTATAACATGATAAAGCCACCACTATGCTTGAAAATATAGAGAGTGGTACTCAGTAATGTGTTGTATTGGATTTGACCCTAACATGACACTTTGTATTCAGGACAAGTGAATTGCTTTGCCATATTTGATGCACTTTTACTTTAGTGCCTTGTTGCAAACAGGATTCATGTTTTGAAATATTTTATTTATTTATTTATTTTATTCTTTACAGGCTTCCGTCTTTTCACTCTGTCTATTAGGTTAGTATTGTGGAGTAACTACAATGTCGTTGATCCATCCTCACTTTTCTCCTATCACAACCTTTTAACTCCTCATGGTGAAATCCCTAAGCGGTTTCCTTCCTCTCTGGCAACTGACTAAGGAAGGATGCCCATATCTTTGTAGTGACTGGATGTATTGATACACTATCCAAAGTGTAATTAATAATTTCACCATGATCAAAGGGATATTCAATGTCGGCTTTTTTATTTTTACTCATCTAACAATAGGTGCCGTTCTTTGCGAGGCATTGGAAAACCTCCCTGGTCTTTGTGGTTCAATCTATGTTTGGAATTCATTGTTCGACTGAGGGAACTTACAGATAATTGTATGTGGCACAGAGAGTGAGTACATGTAACTTAATATGTGACTTGTTAAGCACATTTTTACTCTTGAACTTATTTAGGCTTGCCATTACAAAGGGGTTGAATACATTTCAGCTTTTAATTTGTAATTAATTTGTAAACATTTTGAAAAACATAATTCCACTTTGACATTACAGGGTTGTGTGTAGGCCAGTGGCCCAACAAATCTCAATTTAATCAATGTGGAAAATGTCAAGGGGTGTGAATACTTTCTGAAGGCACTGTAAGTACAGAAATATGGGGATCCAAATAAATGAATAAGCCCTGAGGAAAAAGTCAGTGCTACTTAGCTTCTATTTGTAGAGTCAGGTAGAGAGGAGTTTTGGAAGCTTTATGTTTGAGAGCATGTTCCCCTAAGTAGGGCTCTTATCTCACCTGTGATCCTTTTCTTCTCCCCCAGGTCCAGCTGTAGCCACTGTAGGCTGTCGTTCTGATCTGCAGCCCAGGTGCAGCCCCTTGATCCTGGGTCAGCCTGGGAGCTGTTGGGCGCCCAATCAGACTGACAACCCATCGCTTCTCCCCACGAACTGGCACTAACAGACACATGCTGCAACACTGACTGGTTCTTACAGTCTAGAAAACAACAGAAGAAAAAGTAAATAACAACAATTCTGCTGCTCTAACTGAATAAGATTTTACCCAAATTTTCCCACTACTTCCTCTGCCCTCTGTTCTATTGGCAAATGTATAATCACTGGAGAACAAACGGGAAGAGCTCTGTTCGAGACTCCTATCAACGGGATCTGAAGAACTGTAATATACTATGTTTCTCGGAAACTTGGCTGAACAAGAACATGGATAATATTCTAGCTCTTTTTTTCTATGCACCAGCAGAACAGAACGGCAGCATCGGGTACGCTCAAGAGGGGTGGAGTGTGTCTCTTTGTCAACAACAGCTGGTGTTCAATCTCTAATATTAAGGAAGTCTCAATGTTCTGCTCACCTGAGTTAGAATACCTCATGATAGGCTATAGAACCATACTATTCACCAAGAGAGTTTTCATCCAGATTTTTCGTAGTTGTTTATTTACCACCACAAACCGTTGTTGGCACTAAGACCACACTCAACAAGCTGTATAGGACCATAGACAAACAAGAAAAATCGCTCCTAGTGGCCAGTGATTTAATGCAGGAAAACTAAAATCCATTTCCCCTCATTTCTGTCACTTGTGCAACTAGAGGCAAAAAAAACCTCTAGATCACCTTTACTCCACACAGAGACACAAACAAAGCTCTCGCTCACCCTCCATTTGGCAAATCTGACCATAACTTTATTCTCCCGATTCCTGCTTTCAAACAAAAACCCAAACAGGAAGTATCAGCGAATGCTATGCTGCAGGATTGATGTGCTAGCACAGACTGGAATATGTTCCGGGACTCATCTGATGGCATTGAGGAGTTTACCACATCAGTCACCGGCTTCATTAATAAGTGCATCGACGACATCGTCCCCACAGGAGATATCCTGTCAGAACAGTCCCAGGAGCAACTAGTCTGACTAAACCCGTTAACTCTGCAACCAACTAAAACCCTATGTAAAGAGGATATGACTCTTGTCCTCCTCACCATTCCAACATAATGAGAGAGTGAAGCTTTGAGGAAAGTCAATAAGGAGCTAGTCTTAATTAAAGTGCGGGACATCGACAGTGTTGATGAGGTCCTGAAAAGTCCAGACTAGGGAACATACAGTATATGTCAGACATGTCATGGCATCATTTGTCAATTTGTCATGTGAGCATTAATGCTGTCTAAGTTGATCGGAGAGCAAAGAGAGTGAGAGTGTCTACAAGAAACATGACAACTGTAAATTGGGAATGAGACACATTTTACATCACAACTTACAGTATTTGAAAATGTGTATTGTTGTCCAGAGTAACTGAGAGTAAATAAGCCTAATAAGTGCAGTCTGTTTTCTGACACAGCTGTTGTACCGTCAAGTGTCTGAACACATCTGTACTGTGACACCAACAGTAGATTTGTGAGCTTTCCCAGGCCTGCCTGCCTGTGATATAGATAGCCAGAACCTCCACAGTTATAGCCGACTGACTGGATGAAACTGTGCCAGAATGCAAACAGCTGTATGAAAATATCACACAGACAAGAGATACAGGGTTCCCACGCTTCACACCAAGATAAGGTGTGACTACACCAGCTATCATTTTCCAAACCAGATCTTTTACTCCGTTTGACTGTCAATTACTTCCTTTTTCAACAACTATCAGTAAGTCATCAGAAATCCTGACATACAATGTTTAATTTAGTAAGTGGTAGGCTTTGATACATTCCTTCCTGGTGAAAATGCTGCACATTTTATTACGTAATAAAAACAATGGCCTAAGAAACTGTAGTTTGATAAACAACAATTTAAGAGCATAAAAACAGTAGAGAAAGAGAACAAAACAAATGTTACCATTAATGAGGAACGTGAAGAGCGCTTCGGACAAAGAGCCGCTGGAAGAAGAAAAATAATATCCATCAATGGCGGACCGTTAGCTTCAACGATTACAATTACAGTGATAGATTGAGGGCCTGCCATTGTGGAGAGCCTGCCATTGTGGAGAGCCTGCCATTGTGGAGAGCCTGCCATTGTGGAGAGCCTGCCATTGTGGAGAGCCTGCCATTGTGGAGAGCCTGCCATTGTGGAGAGCCTGTCATTGTGGAGAGCCTGCCATTGTGGAGAGCCTGCCATTGTGGAGAGCCTGCCATTGTGGAGAGCCTGCCATTGTGGAGAGCCTGCCATTGTGGAGAGCCTGCCATTGTGGAGAGCCTGCCATTGTGGAGGGCCTGCCATTGTGGAGAGCCTGCCATTGTGGAGAGCCTGCCATTGTGGAGAGCCTGCCATTGTGGAGAGCCTGCCATTGTGGAGAGCCTGCCATTGTGGAGAGCCTGCCATTGTGGAGAGCCTGCCATTGTGGAGAGCCTGCCATTGTGGAGAGCCTGCCATTGTGGAGAGCCTGCCATTGTGGAGAGCCTGCCATTGTGGAGGATCACCCATTGTGGCCACAAAGAAGCATCACCAGATTGTGCCCCCCCCTATTTCTCTTCCCAAATCAACCTTCACCAAGAACCCTGTGCTTTGTTTCTCCTGTCCTTCCCTGTGTAGTCTCTTCTCTCCTAGTGCCCTATAGCTGGGGGATAAACCTGAACACATTTAGACATCACGATTGGTGTTAATTACAGTGGCTAGTTGGGAGAATTTTATATTTCTCCACCATCACTCAACAATCTATCATTTTCACCAGCTTCCTGGATCAGATTTTTTTTTCTTTGAACAGTTCAGAAAAGCAGACGTGGTGGTTAAATGATATTTATGGACGATAAGAGGTGTGTCAAAGTACAAAAGATCAAACACTTTAACGTGGGTACTGACTTTCACCTGCACCTGGGAGTGTCGAAATGATCTATTATCTAACAGTCGAAAAGAAACGGTTCCTACTACAACATGAATAAAAACATACACAGGTATCCATCTCGGTTTGAGCTGATCCATTTCCAATAACAGAGTCATTATCAAACCAGATATTGATCCTTTCTTCCAAATTGGACAGAGACTGGGTCAGGGGACTGTGACATCATCAAGGTCAGCCATCCTGGGTAGTGGGAAGCATGGTGCATTGTCAGTGTAAATATTGTTCATGTCTTAATCCAGCAGAATCCAATTAGGAAGACAAGTTCAATCAAACTTGTATCATCACAACGGCTTAACAGCATCCAATCCTTGCTGCATTTTATACATACTGTTGGAGTGTTAGTTAACTTCATGTTCTAACACAACCCAAGTATTCATCCCCTTCAGCAAAGGCCAAGTCTTTGGAGAATTAGACTTGTATTAGGCTGGGGTTGTCCATTTATAAAACAGCTCTTTTTCAGAAGAAAGTTCTTTCAGGAGCCAGAGAACAACACTGAACATATTCAATTCAGCAGTGCATGTTCAGCCAGTGAATGCAATGAAGAAAATGTGTAACGACCCCATGCATGTTTCCTTTGTATAGAATATGTTTGCAAAGCTCATGCAATGTTGTTACATGGCTATAAAGAAAATGTGAGTGTACAATATGTTAATACACAGGTTCAGTAGGACAAAATGTTTATGTACTGCTTACAATTAAAATGTATTTGCTACACATAATAAGAGTTCACATTTACACATTTAGAAAGTGATTGATTGATGTGCAGTGCTCGATATGTGTAGAGGGCAAATCAATACAGGGTCATATTTGAAAACCGAACCTATATATTTCAAAATGTCACAATTTGATTTGCCATCACTGCACCAATGCATTCACATAGCTAGGCTTAGGGGCTCTGAAGCCTATTTGATATGAACAACTTATCACGTTAGGTTTGCATGCATTACTTCAAATGACAAAATCCTCCTCCCCCACTGAACATTAAGGACAGCTTGAGTGATGGCCATTTCTTTAAGAATCAAATCAAATTATTTCAAGCCCCTTCGCCTTCACTCTGCTGTCATAATATTAGTGAGGCATCACTGTGTTACATGTATACAAACTGACTATACAACTACAAGCTTTAGTCAATTATGACTGATGGACACTATTATTCTCTCTTCCCCCACCTCAGAACTCCATCATAAATCTCCATGAATGCCATAGGCAAGACTGACTGTCTCTGACATTTGTGAGAAGCCAGCTAATCTGTCATTGAAACAGTGCAGGAATGCTAGCAAGCTAGCCCTGCCTGATTAATCCGGTTTCTACCTAGGTAAACCTGGCCAAGGTCTGGGGCAGCAGACATTTATTTAGGACTCGAAGCAGAGATGACACAAATAATAAGAGTTGTCCCATCATGCAGGTTTATGCTCCTCTTAGTAGAGTTATTATCAACAACTTCCATCAGACTGTTAAAAAGATCAATCCCAAACCAGTGGCTAATGTTTGTGGACACCAATTGGTACTTCTGCTTACAGAAACCTATAGTGCTGTGAAGGGCAACATGTGAGGCCTAACATTCAAGTCTACTGCGGTTGTACTGCCCATCCTCTGAATCATGGCCTGTAAATTCCCCAGTACTCACTCTTTGGATTGGATCCCATTGGCTCTGGTGGCGTGGTAGTGACTCAGGCCTTTGTGGGTCTCCACGGATACCCAGCCTCCTAACTCATCCAGGATAACCCCTGCATGGACGGCAGCCTTACACAGCACAGACGTCTGAAACAACAGAGAGATAAAATATATTAGACATACAGAACTGAGGTCTGAAACCACAGAGAACACAGGTGTGATATAGAGACAGAAAAACACATCATAGAGGTCTGGAACAAGAGACAGATATGCTATAACAGCCAATCACAGCTCAGATAACAACCAGGGCTAAACACAGAGAAGGTGGGAGAAGTGTAAATCTCCAGACACCCTCATAATGGAAGTCTGAGCTAGCCAAACTGTGTGTGGTGCTACCATTAATTTTTTTGTTTTTTTAAAAACATTTCACCAAGAGAGTGTGGGCCACGAAATACATACATAAAACTTGGACTTTCAACCAAAGTGAATGAGCTTGGACTACTGCTTCCATCAGTGCACCATTCCTCTTATGTCTGAGGTTCCCTTCAACATGGCACATAGGAGAGCAGTGCAGCTCCCCGTCATTCATCTGTGTCAGCAGTGGGAGCGCAGGCATCTCATCCCAAATTAAAAAAGGCAATCTCATGACATGGAGCCACAGTAGACGCTAATCTAAAATAAGCCCCCATGCATTCTCAATCACTTCACACTTCATTTACACGTGGGGAAAAAAGGCACATTGTGATTGCATTCAGGGTCAATATTTACAGTAATTGCAGCTGTAGGAGGAATGTCAAACATACTTCTCTGTCGTGCGTTACTTAGGAAAGCAGTACTTTGCCACATAACATTCAGTACCTTTGGAATAGTTAGATGCCTACCTCTCAGAGATTGCCCCACCCTGCTGCTGAAATGAAGGGCTGGGACAGGTTAAAAGGAGCTCTTTGATGGATAAAAACAGGCATTTCCTCCACAAGACAACGTGAAATGCCTTACAATTAACATGGCAATCACTGGAGTGCTGTAAAAATGAACCGTAGCTCTGCCGATAAAATTCTCCATAAAGTCCATCAAGGATCTATTGAAACAAGTACTCAAACACTAATATAGGTGAAAAATGAATTTCTGAAAAAGTATTGTTGTTCAAACATGGTGAAAAAGACAAAGAAATATAAATATATAATCTAACTTCAACATGGAGACAAGGTAAAAGCTCAGTGTTAAAATCAGTTACGGCTCATTTCAGCCTGCAGCTATTTCCTCCCTTTCCCTGTAAAAAGCCATTACAGACTGGCTGGTCTGATGACTAGGTGTAATAGGTGAGCACTATTCTCCTCTGAGTGGGGGAGGGAGGGAGGGGGAGAGGCTGCTCGACAGCTCCATGGTACAGTTCGGGGGCCAGTGGCTGAGGCCCTGAGGAGCTGCTTTACAGAGGCCTGGCTGCCGCTTATCTGGACTAACAGCTGCTCTTGGGTCAGATTTAACTGTCTCATTATTATTACTCTGATCATTTATACACTGCCGGGTGGGCCGACTACCACACAGTAAATACATTGAACTCTGCCCTGCCTGTCTGTCAGCCGGTGGAGCAGGTGGATAGGCTCTGATAGTTTGTATATGATGGCCCCAGTCAGAGTTATGGCTAGAGACTAATCATGGACTGTTGCTGGAGCAGGGCTGGGTTCAAGGCTGGTGCTACTGCTACTAGTAGGAGCATAATAGACTAGATAATGGCTTGACTACATCAGCCAAAGACCTTCTGGTTCTAACTGAGATTGTCCATGTGTCCTGCCTCTGTTAACCTCCTTGTCTAAACCTCTGCGGACTATTTCATCTTAGCAGCAGGGGTCAAATACTACAGAGTAGGAGAGGAACTATCAAAATGTCACTTACTTCCCTGCTGTCACTTACTTCCCTGCTGTTATTTCCCACGGGTCAAAAACACTAACTAAGTAGACCTTTCAACCAACAAAATATGTTGCTAAATTATTAATTCACTTAGTGCTTATTAACACTGAATGATGACATATGGTATGATAACCACATTAATTACAGATACACAGTGTATCAAATACATAGCCACAATGTGTAGGTCTTGTATGGTTATAATAAATACACTCCGAGGAACCATTAATGCCATACTACAAACCGCCCAGAACTCATTCAGACTGTTGTGTTGGTCTAAATGCTAATGAGTGTGTCTATTGAATGGGTGCAGTGGACAGATAAACACCTTCTGTTCAACAGGCATCATCTCCTCATAATCTAGGCCCTCCACCAAACCCTCTCTATACAATAGCCTGCGAGGACTAATCAATCGCTCTGGCCCAGTCTCTCCCAAATGGCACCCTATTCCCTATATAGCGCACTACTTTTAACCAGATCCTGTTTAAAAGTAGTGCACTATAAAGGGAATAGGGTGCCATTTGGGATGCACCCAAGCCCTCAACACACGCCAAGCCCTCGATGCTCATCCTTCTTCCCAGCAGACGGTGGAGTGTTGAGAAGTTCTCTGTTGTGCTCCTCCAGGCCTATTGTTGTGGGGCTGGGGCTCCCTGCTGTGCTTCCTAAGCCTGGAGCTGTCTGTCACACTGACCGCCTGGCCGGTGGGCGGCCGCTCAATAGCCCTGATCGAACCCCAGAGAGAGCAAAACCTCAGGAGGCTTGGAAAGTCCCTGGTCTGGAAAGACCCTCTCTTTTTAGATACTGAACCCCATGCAGGGCTGGCCAGGGTAGCAGAGCCAGAGGAACCACTGGGATTGACCCATCCAGGTGACCCACATGAAATGCATCCTGAGCCCCATAGAGAGGAGGACTAGCATAACAACAGTTCTGGAGTATTTTGGTGAATACAGTGACCAGAATCTTCTCGCAGAGCTTAGTCTATATGCGTGTTTGGCTGTTCACCTCAGTGTTAGACATCTTATGGTATTACACATTAGCTACTATTTCCAGGTATTACAATGAAACAGCCTTACAAAGAGAGGTAGACATCTCTAGCTCTAACTGTGTGTAATGAGCCCAAAGCATTCTACAGTACACAAGCCCTAAGACAAAGCAGACCGAGTTACACACAAACACTCACACAGCCCAACTGGACCAGGTTTTACAGTTGCCTTGCCCCTGTGCAACCTAACAGCAAAGCACAGCTCTGCTGCTGAGTCAAAATGCACTACAGTTACATAAACAGATGACCCATCCAATATACCTCCACAACCACTTTATGTGGTATATATGTGTGTTCTACAACAGCAGCCAGACAAAAGCAACAGCAACGACTGGTTAGCCCGGGGACAACTTCTCACGTCCAGCTTCTGGTGTGTCTGTTTCTGTGCCTAACAAGGGCCCATTCAGACCTACAACTACTTGAAGCACCTATGGGCTGAGGTGCTCCAAGTGGTACCTCAGAACAGTGGTGTTCCTCTGACAGAAGACAGGACAATGTAATCAAGGGTAAACAAACAAGTGCTTGGCTGGCTGCTTCAGGGGACTAGAACCTGTTAGGACAGAACTGCTGCCAAGGCTTCCAACAACACAACGATGCCTCGTAAATACCTACTCTGCAAACCAACATCTGTGGTTAAAAACCGAGACCAAACAGCATTTCTGTCCTCTTTATAAACCTGGAAAAAGACAGAGAATAGGCTACCTTTGAGAAGGACTAGACTTTTACTTACATGCCTGTAACCCTGGGAAATGTCCCCGGATATGTCACCTGCCACTGCTTTGCATCCTGCCGGACAGTACTTCCTGTGAGGATAGACAACAATAGAACACACTTGTTGACAACGCATTGGCCCCATCCTGTCAATTTCCCCAGATGGACACGGTTCAGTAGAGTGGTAAATAATCACTTCACACCAGAAACGGTCTCTGCTTACACCATCAATATTACTACACTCTAATGGGACAAAATGGACTTAATGGAGACGTATAAGATACTTGAATCTAAATTGTATATATACACAGTTGAAGTCAGATGTTTACATACACTTAGCCAAATACATTTAAACTCAGTTTTTCACAATTCCTGACATTTAATTTAAGTAAAAATGCCCTGTCTTAGGTCAGTTAGGATCACTACTTTATTTAAGAATGTGAAATGTCAGAATAATAAGAGAGAATTATTTATTTCAGCTTTTATTTATTTCATCACATTCCCAGTGGGTCAGAAGTTTACATACACTCAATTAGTATTTGGTAACATTGCCTTTAAATTGTTTAACTTTGGTCAAACGTTTCGAGTAGCCTTCCACAAGCTTCCCACAATAAGTTGGGTGAATTTTGGCCCATTCCTCCTGACAGAGCTGGTGGAACTGAGTCAGGTTTGTAGGCCTCCTCACTCGCACACGCATTTTCAGTTCTGCCCACAAATTGTCTATAGGATTGGGGTCAGGGCTTTGTGATGACCACTTCAATACCAACTTTGGAAGTATGCTTGGGGTCGTTGTCCATTTGGAAGACCCATTTGCGACCAAGCTTTAACTTCCTGACTGAGGTCTTGAGATGTTACTTCAATATATCCACATCATTTTCCTTCACATGATGCAATCTATTTTGTGAAGTCCACCAATCCCTCCTGCAGCAAAGCAACCCCACAACCTGATGCTGCCACCCCTGTGCTTCACAGATGGGATGGTGTTCTTCGGCTTGCAAGCCCCTTTTCCCCACAAACATAATTATGTTCATTATAGCCAAAGTTATATTTTTGTTTCATCAGACCAGAGGACATTTCTCCAAAAAGTATGATCTTTGTCCCCATGTGCAGTTGCAAACCATAATCTGGATTTTTTTACAGCGGTTTTGGAGCAGTGGCTTCTTCCTTGCTGAGCGGCGTTAAAAGCTATGTCGATATAGGACTCATTTTACTGTGGATATAGATACTTTTGTACTAATTTCCTCCAGCATCTTCACAAGGTCCTTCCTGTTGTTCTGGGATTGATTTGCACTTTTCGCACCAAAGTACGTTCATCTCTAGGAGACAGAACATGTCTTCTTCCTGAGCGGTATGACGGCTGCGTGGTTCCATGGTGTTTACACTTGCATACTACTGTTTGTACAGATGAACGTGGTACCTTCAGGCGTTTGAAAATTGCTCCCAAGGATGAACCAGAGTTGTGGAGGTCTATTCTGAGGTCTTGGCGGATTTCTATTGATTTTCCCATGATGTCAAGCAAAGAGGCACTGAGTTTGAAGGTAGGCCTTGAAATACATCCACAGGTCACCTCCAATTGACTCAAATTATGTCAATTAGCCTATCAGAAGCGTCTAAAGCCATTACACCATTTTCTGGAATTTTACAAGCTGTTTAAAGGCACAGTCAACTTAGTGTATGTTAACTCACTATAAGTGAAATAAACTGTCTGAAAACAATGGAAAAATTGAAAAATTACTTGTGCCATGCACAAAGTAGATGTCCTAACAGACTTGCCAAAACTATAGTTTGTTAACTAGAAATGTGTGGGAGGGGTTGAAAAACAAGTTTTAATAACTCCAACCTAAGTGTATGTAAACTTCCGACTTCAACTGTATATATCAGAATATTGAGGAAATTAGATAATTGACTAGCTGAGGGATAACAAGGGGTAATATTTTTCAGTATAAGGCCCATAATTAAGCTAGGAATCTATTGTCATTACAGTTAACCAAGGACGCAAAGCAAGACATTAGACTTGTCTCAGACACACAGCCACATATGAAACAACCTTACCTGTATTTTAAATCTGAGAAATGGCTGCCTTTATCCAAACATGTGAGCAGATCTGAGGGGAGAAAACAGGGGAGGAGCCGAGAGACAATGAGGGGAGAAAATACCATGTGATCAGTAGTATAGCAGACAGAGGAAACCAGCCCTGTGGAGCAGAAAGGACCACAACAACAGGATGTAGACCCTGCTTCCTTCACTCCCTCTGGGATGAGCATTCATGTCACACTCGCACAGACACCCACACACACACACACACCCGCACCGCACACAGTCATTGCTCTTAGTGATCAACTACATGATGTTTTGGTCAACAACATAATAATTGTGGAAACAGGCATAACCACCAAAACCAGTTTGTAAACTCCTGGAATCTCCTGGATCATCACATACACAGCGTGACTGTGTGTCATTCAATATGGTCTGACTTATGGCAGTCTATGCTGTGTCTGATAATGCTGCATGTAGAAACTAGAGGTCGACCAATTATGATTTTTTTCAACGCCGATACCAATTATTGGAGGACCAAAAAAGCCGATACCGATTAATCAGGCGATTTTTAAATGTATTTGTAATAATGACAATTACAACAATACTGAATGAACACTTATTTTAACCTAATATAATACATAAATAAAAATCAATTTAGCCTCAAATAAATAATGAAACATGTTCAATTTGGTTTAAATAATGCAAAAACAAAGTGTTGGAGAAGTAAAAGTTCAATATGTGCCATATAAAAAAGCTAACGTTTAAGTTCCTTGCTCAGAACATGAGAACATATGAAAGTTGGTGGTTCTTTTTAACATGAGACAATATTCCAAGGTAAGAGGTTTTAGGTTGTAGTTAATATATTATTTATAGGACTATTTCTCTCTATACCATTTGTATTTCATATACCTTTGACTATTGGATGTTCTTATAGGCACTATAGTAGTGTCAGTGTAACAGTATAGCTTCCGTCCCTCTCCTCGCCCCTACCTCACACGAGTGACGTTTGAAACGCTATTAGTGCACACCCAGCTAACTAGCTAGCCATTTCACATTGGTTACACCAGCCATTAGGCTGATAGGCTTGAAGTCATAAACAGCGCTGTGCCTGCGAAGAGCTGCTGGCAACACGCTGTTTGAATGAATGCTTACGAGCCTGCTGCTGCCTACCATCGCTCAGTCAGACTGCTGTATCAAATCAGACTTAATTATAACATAATAACACACAGAAATATGAGCCTTTGGTCATTAATATGGTCGAATCCGGAAACTATCATTTCGAAAACAAAACATGTATTATTTCAGTGAAATACGGAACCGTTCGGTATTTTATCTAACGGATGGCATCCCTAAGTCTAAATATTCTTGTTACATTGCACAACCTTCAATGTTATGTCATAATTACGTACATTCTGGCAAATTAGTTCGCAATGAGCCAGGTGGCCCAAACTGTTGCACATACCCTGACTCTGCGTGCAATAAAAAAAACACAAGAAAAATGACACAATTTTACCTAGTTAATATTGCCTGCTAACCTGGATTTCTTTTAGCTAAATATGCAGATTTAAAAATATTTACTTCTGTGTATTGATTTTAAGAAAGGCATTGGTGTTTATGGTTAGGCACAGTCGTCCAACGATTGTGCTTTTTTCGCAAATGTGCTTTTGTTAAATCATCCCCCAGCGTTGCATCGATTATATGCAAAACAGGACACGCTAGATAAACGAGTAATATCAACCATGTGTAGTTATAACTAGTGATTATGATTGATTATTTTTTATAAGGGTTGTCAGGTTAGCCTAGTGGTTAGAGCGTTGGACTAGTAACCGACAGGTTGCAAGTTCGAATCCTCGAGCTGACAAGGTACAAATCTGTCGTTCCGCCCCTGAACAGGCAGTTAACCCACTGTTCCTAGGCCGTCATTGAAAATAAGAATTTGTTCTTAACTGACTTGCCAAGGTAAATAATAATAATATGATAAGTTTAATGCTAGCTAGCAACTTACCCTGGCTTCTACTGCATTCGTGTAACAGGCAGTCTCATCGTGGAGTGCAATGAGAGGCAGGTGGTTTGAGCGTTGGACTAGTTAACTGTAAGGTTTCAAGATTGGACCCCCGAGCTGACAAGGTGAAAATCTGTCGTTCTGCCCCTGAACAAGGCAGTTAACCCACCGTTCCTAGGCTGTCATTGAAAATAAGAATGTGTTCTTAACGGACTTGACAAGTTAAATAAAGGTATAAAAAATCAAATACATTTTTTTAAATTGGCAAAATCAGCGCCCAAAAATACAGATTTCCAATTGTTATGAAAACTTGAAATCGGCCCTAATTAATCGGCCATTCCGATTAATCGGTCGACCTCTAGTTGAAACAGCCCCAACCCTTCTGGGTTCCCCCTAAGGAGAGGACAGGACAGGCAAGTGGTAGCACGTGGCACAGCTGATTAACCAGTAGCACTGACTGTCCTTAGTGGAAAGAGAAGGCCAACCAAAGGACCGCACAGAAAAACACACATGTAGATTTCAGACAACGGTGTATTCTTATCAAGATCATTGTTTTGGCATGAAACAGCATTGAATCATTAGTTTAGGTGTAGATTGAGAGAGGGAGAGTCTCAAACCTCTGTGGTCCCCTGAGGAGTAGGAGAACAGGAACCCTCGGCCTGAGATGTGGTGCCCGCTGCGGAACTGGACGATGACCTCATTGGAGTCCGTGTGTACCTCTCTTGGGTAGGACTTCAGGCTGCCACAGAACGTCCCATACACTGCAACAGGAGAGATGGACACAGGTCTATCATAACCACCATTCATCTGCATTTTGACAGCAATGTGACCTTATTTCATATTCCAAATGACCAACACAAGATGGTGCGACCATATCTGAGGTCAGAGAGGTGGGAGAGGCAGACAGGTTCTGACCTGCCATCTACACGGTCCCCCCTAACCACCACCCCACAGGGGCTGTTTGTCCCTCCAGGTCTCCCTGACAGGCTCTCTATTTTCAGCCCCAACAACCCAAATCACATGTCATCTGAACAGCTCTTCCTCTATCGCACACAGGAGGAAAAAATGCTTCTCTTTTGTCAGCGACAGGAATCTCACTGTAAATAATTTGCAGTGCAGACAAAGGGAAGGGGAGAGAGAGAGAGAGAGAGAGAGAGAGAGAGACACCCAAACCCAGCACAGTGCCCAGGGCCCTTTCCAAAGACCGGGTCTCAGCCAGGCAGCCAGTGCTGGTTAGGTTTGGTCTCAATGGCCTGTGTGGCTTTGCTTCACCTGACGACCATGATGAAACATGAGGCCTCCACCAGTCAGCTCCATGGCAACCACATCCTTTGGGTGGAAATCACTATATCCACTCACTCACTGAACTACATGTCAACAACCCTAAGGGATATCATGATGAAAATATTATTACATTCCCCAGTCCTATTGCCCTCCGGAACATTTGAAGGGTCATATAAGGAGTTTCAAAGAAGTGTGAAAATACAACTTTCAAGGTATGACCGGGAATGGGATACTGTAAATATCACTAATTCCTAAGGATATTTATGAGCAAAGCATGTTCAGTGATGGAATACTTTCACCAGGAAGCTGTTGAGGAGAGAAGCCAAGGCATTCCATGTTTCACCACTGAGGTTTCAAAGGGCCTCTGACACCCTGGCCTCTGTATTGGTAACCTCAGCTGTGGGTGGGTTGCAAAGTGGGCATGATGATCATTCACCACAGCATGATGGATATAGCAGCTCAACACTACCCTCAGCCCATATCCTGCTCTTCACACCAACCTCCCTCCAGCCCAGTAATTCTTACTCAGAGTAGTATTGGCAGGCTGGAGGAGAGACATCCTGCTATAGTGCTGCATGACAAATGCTTTCTGTGTGGTGCTACGCGCTGCTAACATGGAGAAAACCCAAGACGTCTAATTACTTGTTAGAAATACTATGACTAAGGGGGGTCAGAACTAGAGGTCGACCGATTATGATTTTTCCAACACCGATACCGATTAATAGGCCAATTTTTTATAATGTATTTATATGTAATAATGACAATTACAACAACACTGAATAAACACTTTTATTTTAACTTAATATAATACATCAATAAGATCAATTTAGCCTCAAATAAATAATGAAACATGATCAATTTGGTTTAAATAATGAAAAAACAAAGTGCTGGAGAAGAAAGTAAAAGTGAAATATGTGCCATGTAAGAAAGCTAACGTTTAAGTTCCTTGCTCAGAACATGAGAACATATGAAAGCTGGTGGTTCCTTTTAACATGAGTCTTCAATATTCCAAGGTAAGAAGTTTTAGGTTATTATAGGAATTATAGGACTATTTCTCTCTATACCATTTGTATTTCATATACCTTTGACTATTGGATGTTCTTATAGGCACTTTAGTATTGCCAGTGTAACAGTATAGATTCCGTCCCTCTCCTTGCCCCTACCTGGACTTGAACCAGGGACACATCGACAACAGCCACCCTCGAAGCATCGTTACCCATCGCCCCACAAAAGCTGCGGCCCTTGCAGAGCAAGGGGAATAACTACTCCAAGTCTCAGAGCGAGTGACGTTTGAAACGCCATTAGCGCGCACCCCGCAAACTAGCTAGCCATTTCACATCGGTTACACCAGCCTAATCTCGGGAGTTGATAGGCTTGAAGTCATAAACAGAGAAATGCTTGAGGCACAGCGAAGAGCATGAAAGTGCTGTTTGAATGAATGCTTACGAGCCTGCTGCTGCCTACCACCGCTCAGTCAGACTGCTCTATCAAATATCAAATCATAGACTTAATTATAACATAATAACACGCAGAAATACGAGCCTTTAGATCATTAATATGGTCAAATCCAGAAACTATCATTTAGAAAACAAAACGTTTATTCTTTCAGTGAAATACGGAACCGTTCCATATTTTATCTAACGGATGGCATCCATTAGTCTAAATATTACTGTTACATTGCACAACCTTCAATGTTATGTCATAATTACGTAAAATTCTGGCAAAGAGCCAGGCGGCCAAAACTGTTGCATATACCCTGACTCTGAGTGCAATGAACACAAGAAAAGTAAAAATTTCCCTAGCTTAATATTGCCTGCTAACATGAATTTCTTTTAACTAAATATGCAGGATTAAAAATATGTACTTCTGTGTATTGATTTTAAGAAAGGCATTGATGTTTATGGTTAGGTACATTCGTGCAACGATTATTCTTTTTTCGCAAATGCGCTTTTGTTAAATCATCCCCCGTTTGGCGAAGTTGGCTGTCTTTGTTAGGAAGAAATAGTCTTTACAGTTCACAATGAGCCAGGCAGCCCAAACTGCTGCATATACCCAGACTCTGTTGCACAGAACGCAAGAGAAGTGACACAATTTCCCTAGTTTAAAGAAATTCATGTTAGCAGGCAATATTAACTAAATATGCAGGATTGAAAATATATATTTGTGTATTGATTTTAAGAAAGGCATTGATGTTTATGGTTAGGTACACATTGGTGCAACGACAGTGCTTTTTTGTGAATGGGCTTGTTAAATCACCCGTTTGGCGAAGTAGGCTATGATTTAATAATAAATTAACAGGCACCGCATCGACTATATGCAACGCAGGACAAGCTAGATAAACTAGTAATATCATCAACCATGTGTACTTAACTAGTGATTATGTTAAGATTGATTGTTTTTTATAAGATACGTTTAATGCTAGCTAGCACCTTACCGTGGCTCCTTTCTGCACTCACATAACATAACAGGTAGTCAGCCTGCCACGCAGTCTCCTCGTTGAGTGCAATGTAATCGGCCATGATCAGTGTCCAAAAATGCTGATTACCGATTGTTATGAAAACTTGAAATCGGCCCTAATCAATCAGCCATTCCGATGAATCAGTCGACCTCTAGTCAGAACCTGGTAATATCAGGATGTAGGATGGGACATAAACCTAACACATTCAATGACTCATTTCTCTGAAAGGGGGAAAAATATCACCAAATTCACTGGGAATACATTTCATAGGATGAAGAAACAATACTCCAAGCCGCAGGTCCATACTACTCGTCAGACACAGAGAACTGATACTATATACTCGTGAGGTGGGATTGGCGTGCGGCGTCTGTAGGTGGCTCTTGACCATTCCTTTGGATTCCTCAGGTCGAACTCATTGTTAGAAAAAGGTTTGGTCCAAATCGAATGCTAGGTACTATACTTTTGTAACATTATATGAATCCTATACATTTAAACGGCCAATTTAGATGCAATCAATTTGCTTAATTTCTCAAAGATAAAATAATATTAGAAACAAAATAATGTTGCAGGAATGCTACCGGTAATCTTATCTGTTTCTAACAACAGAAAAGATTTCAGAACAATCTGATATGGTTGGTGTCGAAACCTTTCTTGTGCTTTTTGGAGGTGGAATTACCCAACAGCACTTGTCAAACCCACCAACAAATATGGTCAAACCCCATCAAAGCCCATAGAGATCAAGGTAAAGGAGAGCCTATAATGAAATACAGTGAGCTCCAAAAGTATTGGGACAGTGACACATTTTTGATTGTTTTGACCCTGTACTCCAGCACTTTGGATTTGAAATGATAAAATGGCGGAGGTTAAAGTGCATACTGGCAGCTTTAATTTGGGGAAATTTTCATCCATAGCAGGTGAACTGTTTAGAAATTACAGCACTCTTTGTACATATTCCCCCATTTTAGGTGAATAAAGGTATTGGGACAAATCCACATATATGTGTATTAAAGTAGCAAAACATTACATAATTGGTCCCATATTCATAGCACACAACATGTAAAGTGTTGGTCCCATGAGTAGAAATAAAAAATCCCAGAAATGTTCCAGAAGCCCAAAAAGCTTACTTCTCTCATGCTGTGCACATTTCTTTACATTGGTTAGTGAGCATTTCTCCTTTGCCAAGATAATCCATCCACCAGACACCTGGCAAATGCTCACCTTCGATGGCCACTTGCACGCTGGAGAGGTGTGCTCTTCACGGATGAATCCTGGTTTCAACTGTACCGGGCAGGTGGGCGAGCAGTTTGCTGATGTCAAAGTTGTGTAAAGAATGTCCCATGGTGTCGGTGGGGATTCGGACAACAAACCCAATAGCATTTTATTGATGGCAATTTTAATGCACAGAGACCCCATGACATCCTGAGGTCCATTGTCATGCCATTCATCCGCAATCAGCACCCTGATCAACTTTATGCAAAGGAGATGTGTTGCGCTGTATGAGGCATATGGTAGTCACACCAGATACGGACTGGTTTTCTGATCCACGCCCATATTTTCTTTAAGGTATCTGTGACCAACAGATGCATATCTGTATTCCCAGTCATGTGAAATCCATAGATTAGGGCCTAATTAATGTATTACAATTGACTGGTTTCCTTATATAAACTGTAACTCAGTAAAATCTTTGACATTTTTACGTTTATATTTTTGTTCAGTATACAACAAGCATACTTTGTTGTATGCTATGATTATGGGACCAAATACTACATTTTTTACAGCTAGTGAATCTGTCCCAATACTTTTGGTCCCCTAAAATATTATGTACAAAAACTTCTGTAAACAGTTTACCCAATATGGATGAAAATACCAAAGTTCTGGAGTACAGAGACAAAACAACAATCAAAAAATGTCACTGTCCCAATACTTTTGGAGCTATATTATATTATTTATATTACTTTTGGAGTTCAATGTCCTTCTGTTGGCTTGGATGTCCTCAGACCATCAGGATCACCCACAACTTCCTCCTTGTGTGAGGTTATTCTCAAGTACAACAAAGACATCCGCCTTCTCCTCCGGCTCTTTATATATAGAAAAATCCCCCAGAAGAAACTCTGTCCTTGACTCAGTGAATAGGGAAGCTCAGTCTGACATGTGCTTTTCATCTGTGGAGAAGGAATGTTATGAAGACTGTGGTCTGTGCAGCACCACCGCTAGCTAGGTCACACTTTCATCACCACATAGAACCAGAGAGACAATAGCCAAGGCCAAGATGGCTGACTCAGACTCACCATGCTCGCCTCCGTAGACACCCTTGAGGACCTTGACGTAGTCCGACTGGCAGTCCCGTGCCTCCACGTCCAGGTCTCCGAACCTGAGGACCAGACTGTTGCCCTCTGGCACGCGGATCTTCCATTCACACCAGGTGTTGTTGGGGTAGGTTCCCGGGTAGTTCTTAGAGGAGAGGACACCGCTCTCTGGGCCCAGCATGGAGTGGCCACAACCGTCGTCTGGACAAAACCATAGGAGAGAAGTCAAGTTAGATCAGAAGAAGTTCTGTCTCCATTTTGGTGTTGTATTTCTGTTAAATTGTTTAAGACTAGTTAAACCATGATATGAGGAACACACGTGATGGTGGAGTTTGGTGGAGAAAAACACTAACTCTCTCAAACTGGAAGGCAAATAAGAACATTCACCATTCAAGGCTCAACTTTCACTCCACAAACACGCCAAACAACCTCACCAGTAAATGAGAGATTTTGTTCAGTTTGCTAGCTAGCCAACATGACTAATTTTACCAAGCTAACAGTTTGAAATGAATCAAGGAAAGCAGCAGGTCTAGATAGAGAATGTGCCAGTACATATGAAAGGAATAACTTATGTTAAGTAGACATTGAGGGAGGGAGACAAGTCAAGACGAGCAAAACAAAAGACACTGTACATATTGCATTGGGTCAGACAAATACAAGCTCTTATGACAGCTATTGGAAGGCAGTCTTAATTACATCAATCAAAGTGAGTAAAAATGTGCCAATGTCTCAATGAGCGAACGTCTTCTCAAACAGACAAGTCAAAACAAATAGGATTTACTTCACAGAAATACCTGGCTGATGCACTTCTGCTTAAGAATGCAGACACAGCAAAGCAACAAAAAAACACAACCTCCAAGAAAGGCAATGCTCTCTCTTCTAGAGATTCCCTTTGGGTGGCACGAGAGGTGGGGTGTCTGTCTGATATGCTCAGCTGCTTGGACTAGGCCAACTCCAGGCTCTTTCAGAAGGTGTGGGGCTTCCCTTTCGTGTGTGTGTGGTGTGTCAGTAGCTCCCACGCCCCAGGCCTAGCTCAGCACCCTGGTGGCACAGTGGACACTGTTTACAGATAGGTTAATCCACTGTCCCCCTGGGTGTGGCATTAACACTTGTGACAGCACTAACAGGCCTGCAAGGGCTTCATGGCAGCTGTGGCCCACAGAGACCAGCCACCGGACTGCTTCCCACAGACCTAGGCCCTGTCCCTCTAATCCCTAGAGACTTCATGTAGATGTGAAATTATTAGCAATATTTATTAACAATATGGTGAAAATTCTACTTAGCTTATCATAGGGAAAGGTTGCGCTACTATCACATGTCTTATGGTTACACCTATCCCCAATACATCATACCTATTCAATTTACTTCAGATCTAGCCTACATGAAGTGCCTATAAGGTTGGGGCTTGGGTGTAGGGGCTAGTGTTTGGACTGGGACCTTGAATTTAGATGTATGTAGAACAGAAACACATAGTCCAGACATCAATGGCAGGATCTGTGCAGTGCTGGATCATTTCACATAGGCCTAAAATGAAATAACACTGGTTTCTGGATAAGGATCTCTAAAGGATCTCTCTTCTTTCCAAGGAAGGTAAACTCACATTTAATGGAAAAACATTTAAAGAAAATGAGTTGGCCTGTGGACAAATGAATGAGGCTATTAAAAAACACATGACGGCAGCTTTGACTGGCCAGTCCACAGCCATGCAGCGATGGTTACGTCAGCGTCACACACTGCGCAGGCACACACAGTGGCCTTTGTGGTCCAAGGCTGGACTCAGTCCAGATGTGAGGCTAGGCGGACACCACAGCGGGACGGAAAAATGTAAACAAGATGCAGCTACCCACCTGGGGGCAAGCGCAGGGGCGGTGGTATCGTCACACAACGGTAAAGTAGGAGACGGTCAGAGTGGGCCCTTTAAGATCCCCTCAAGAGCCTTTTCGGGTAGTGGTTTGTTTGGAACAATAAAAATCAAGGTTCAGCCCACATGCACTTTAAATACCTCCTGTACAACAAAATGTTTACATGACAGCGTCCCCAGCAGATAGACCTACTAAGACATTGTTTTGTTTATATAGATCTTCAATGACCTAGACATTTATCTGATCCTCTCAGATATGGGCTCATGTGTTGGAGGTTTCAGTCAGATTTCACTTATTGCGTTTTTTGTTCCTTGAGATTCCTCATTCATAGCACGGTTGCATTTATCTCTATGCAGTGCACATAGTTCACTTGAGTAAAACCTTTATGCATCTTTTTTCACTTCGGTCATACTGAAATACACCAGCAAACTCATGCATTTATTTTTACTAACAGAGAATATAATTATGCTATTTACATGTTAAATGTAAGTGCATCTCTCATCATCTCTCCTGAACACCTGGCTGACTCCTGCCCTCAGGACAAACATGAAATATTCACTTCACACACTCAGAGGGGGAGCTGTGGAAGCAGATGCAATGTGACAGGCAGGGAGGCTCAACATACAGTAATACCAGGTAGAGGGGGAAAACACCATCAAATAATGACAGGAATCAATTCTTCCCAGCTCTGTCAGACTACAATGTGCATCGGACTAAAACTGTTCACTGCATGGATCCACACAAGGATCCCAAAGGCAGCCAGTGGGAGAGCTTTGGCTGAGTCTCCTAAACTGAGTGCTAAGGCATGCGTGGCGCTGTAGGGCATTGCTCAGCAGCCAGTGGTGACTCCTTGGTACGGGGAGACAATACCACAGGAGCACAGACACAAAAGGATGGCTCTGCTCCATTGTCATTATAATGCACGTAGGCTATCAGGCTAAATACTACAGAATCGAGAGCCATGCCGTCCATTAGTGTGGTGATACAGGAGGATGATCAAACACACAACTATTATGGTTTCAGCTCCAGTACCTCCTATCTGGCTGTTTTATCACTGGTGAAAGTCACCTATCTTCTTAGGGATTGTTAAATTACATTTGTTATGTAGCCTACAGGCTTAATGGTTAACCATTGAACTAAGTACGACTATACTTACTTTCAATATTCCCCTTCTAAGTTAAAACAGCTCAGAGAGTTAAGGAGTAATGTTTGTAAGACAACTGAAAAAAATGACTGGTTCTATTTTCTCACAACGTCCTGCATGTTTGATCTCAACTCAATGTAGCCTAACAGTGATTCAATGTAACAAATACATGATTCATTGTAATTACACGACACACACTATTGTTACATTTGATTATTGGCAAACCAGTTATGATGACAAGTACTTAACATTCGAGGCTTATTGAACAAGCCACACACAATGTGTTATTAACCATTTATGTGCCATGTGTTTAAGGCACATAAAAACCGCCTTCAACACATGGCACACCAAAGTCTTTTAAAATGTCAAATTATCGGTGCCATGCTGAATCAAGGAATATTCAGTTTCCATTGAATATAAAGTAGCGAGACCTGTTACCAACAATATGTTGTAGTCAAAAAAATAAGTCATGGGTAAACGTGTAAATCGCTGTTGCTTTAACGAGGGTTAGTTTACTTACCGAGTTTTTCGCCAAACGCGGAAAGTATAGTCCAAACGACAAAGAAGCCATTAAGTTTCTCCTTTCCCAACATCTCAGATTTTATCCAAAGTAACGCAACGAAATCGCATATGGAGACACATTTGTCTCGTCTTCATGGGATAATTTTCTTCAGGAAGGTTTGCTCTAAATCAAATGATCCCGATGCGCTCCGTGTGCTTCTATCCTGCCTGTATCGCCACAGTAGATTCCTTGAATGAACTCTTCCGTGTTTCATCCACAGGCGGCACCCAGTGCTCAGGTCGACCAACCAGTCTGACAGCCACGGTGTCGTTGGGAAGAGGAGTATATTTGTTGAGCAGCCAAGACAGGCAAGAGGCAACACTTGATCAAAATAATTGTTGTTGAGTTCAACTGCACACCCCTGCTTAAAGATAGGCCTATGACCTTTTATACTAACTCAAATCAGCCAAATAGGAGGTACTGAGAACTCAGACTAAAATAGAACCAGTTGTCTTTCAAACATTACTCCTCGAAACTCTCTGAGCTGTTTTATCTTAGAAGGGGAATATTGAAGGTAAGTATAGTAGTACTTAGTTCAATGGTTAACCATTAAGCCTGTAGGCTTACATAGGCTACATGCCAAATGTAATTTAACAATCCCTAAAAAGATAGGTGACTTTCACCAGTGATAAAACAGCCAAATAGAAGGTACTTGTAGGCCTACTTCATACAGGCCTACTATTCTGTAATAAATTGCAATGCTATTGGTCATTGGCTATTCTAGCTATTTATTTAATGACATAAAAAGTGACTCAGGTGGGGTGTTTTAGGCTAGCTGATTAATTGATGATGTTTGTTTTCATAAACATTTAAGGTGATCATAGGGCAGTGAGGTGTGGAAGACCTCCGTTAAATGTATATACACTCAACAACTTGTTCTTAACAATTTGTTCTTAACTGACTTGCCTAGTAAAATAAAGGTTAAAACATTTTTTTAAAGTAAATTGAAATAAATGCATTAGGCCATAGTCTATGGATTTAACATGACAGGGAATACAGGTATGCATCTGTTGGTCACAGATACCTTAAACGTAGGGGCGTGGATCGGAAAACCATTCAGTGTCTGGTGTGACCACCATTTGCCTCATGCAGCGTGACACATCTCCTTAGCATAGAGTTGATCAGGCTGTTGATTGTGGCCTGTGCGAAGTTGTTGTATATTTGGCGGGTACTGAAACATGTTGTCGTACACATCCATCCAGAGAATCCCAAACATGCTCAATGGGTGACATGTCTGGTGAGTATGCAGGCCATGGGAGAACTGGGGCATTTTCAGCTTCCAGGACTTGTGTACAGATCCTTGCGACATGGTATCATGCATTATCATTCTGAAATATTAATTGATGGCAGCAGATGAATGGCAAGACCAAATTTCCATCGATAAAATGTAATTGTGTTCGTAGCTTATTATTTGTATTTTTATTTCATTTAACTAGGCAAGTCAACCTCTTAAGGATCCGCCCCTTTTTTCAATTTACTCCTAAAATGACATATCCTAATCTAATTACCTGTAGCTCAGGCCCTCAAGCAAGGACATGCATATTCTTGGTACCATTTGAAAGGAAACACGTTGAAGTTTGTGGAAATGTGAAAGGAATGTAGGAGAATATAAGACAATAGAGCTGGTAAAAGATAATACAAAGAAATAAACAACCGTTCTGTTGTGTTTTTTTTGTACCATCAGCAGTGTATATGCAACGTTTTAGACTGATGCAATGAACCATTGCATTTCTGTTCAAAATGTGCTTAGTTTGTTTATTAATAACTTTTCATGTTCAAAATTGTGCACTCTCCTCAAACAATAGCATGGTATTCTTTCACTGTAATAGCTACTGTAAATTGGACAGTGCAGTTAGCTTAACATGAATTTAAGCTTTCTGCAAATACCAGATATGTCTATGTCCTGGGAAATGTTATTGTTACTTAAAACCTCATGCTAATCGCATTAGCCTACATTTGCTTAACCGTCCCTGAAATCGAACCAGGGTCTGTAGTGATGCCTCTAGCACTGAGATACGGTGCCTTACATGCTGACCACACTGCTCGCACGCGCCAACGATCAATCGCGTGCATTGCCAAGCGCTAAAATAGAAGTTAGTTCTATTTGTGAAGCTGAGCACGGTGCAAATCCTGCCTCTCCCATCTCCTCATTGGTTTATGGAAGCAGATACCCACGTGCCATCTCCTCATTGGTTATACCCACATGGGTGATTGAAAGATGAACTTCGGTCGGCCAGTCGTGGCAAAACACCTATGAAAGTTAGATGCCAATCGCCATACAAAGTCCAAAGAAGAAAAAGTCTGGAAGGAGTCGAGATAACTAGAAACGATTCGGTTGACCGTTTTATGTGTGGATTCATTGTCGGAGCAGAGTAGAGGACCTTGTGCATTTCAGGTAAAATAACAACTCAACGTTTATATCCCAGAATAAATTAGCTAGCTACAGAAATCTAGCTAAATAGGACAAATTAGCTATCAGGTGCAAGCTAGCTAGCTAAATTGTCATAAATGTTTCATGCTTTTCGACCTGTCCCCAAATTAATATAATTGGTTCAGTGTTTGTTTTGATATTTCAACCTGTGTGTCGTAATTGCGTTTGGTGTTGTGGGACAAAAGCAATTTGCGCATGATGGGGCATGCATGCGTCCGGTTTGGGTACGTATTAGACCGCTGCACCACTCGGGAGCCCTAGTGGTGTACAGTACTTAAGTAAAAATACTACCTAAGCTGTTTTTTTGGCAGTCTGTCTTTACTTTACTATTCATATTTTTACTTTTAATTCACTACATTCCTTAAGAAAATTCTATACTTTTTACTCCATACATTTTCACTAACAGCTAAAAGTACTCATTACGTTTTGAATGTTTAGCAGGACAGGAAAATTGTCAAATTCACACACTTATCAAGAGAAAATCCCTGGTTATCCCTACTGCCTCTGATCTGATGGACTCACTAAACACATGCTTCGTTTGTAAATTATGTCCGAGTTTTGGAGCGTGCCTCTGGCTAACCATAAATTGAAATAAAAAACAAGTATCAGGTTTGATACTTAAGTATATTTTAGCAATTACATTTACTTTTGATACTGTATATACAGTACCAGTCAAAAGTTTGGACACCTACTCATTCAAGGGTTTTTCTTTATTTTGACTATTTTCTACATCAAAACTATGAAATAACTTTTATGGAATCATGTTATAACAAAAAAGTGTTAATCAAATCAAAAATATATTTTATATTTGAGATTCTTCAAAATAGCCACCCTTTGCCTTGATGACAGCTTTGCACACGCTTGGCATTCTCTCAACCAGCTTCATGAGGCAGTCATCTGGAATGCTTTTCAAGTAACAGGTGTGCCTTGTTAAAAGTTAATTTGTGGACTTTCTTGCCTTCTTAATGCGTTTGAGCCAATCAGTTGTGTTGTGACAAGGTAGGGGTGGTATACAGAAGATAGTCCTATTTGGTAAAAGACCAAGTCCATATTATGGCAAGAACAGCTCAAATAAGCAAAGAGAAATGACAGTCCATCATTACTTTAAGACATGAAAGAAGGCCAGTCAATGCTTTTCCTTCGCTCTTCGGTCCAACTTATCCCACACCATCTCAATTGGGTTAAGGTCGGGTGATTGTGGAAGCCAGGTCATTTGATGCAGTACTCCATCATTCTCCTTTTTGGTCAAATAGCCCTTACACAGCCTGGAAGTGTGTTGGGTTGTTGTCCCGTTGAAAAATAAATTATAGTCCCACTAAGCGCAAACCATACGGGATGGTGTATCGCTGCAGAATGCTGTGGTAGCCATGATGGTTAATTGTGCCTTTAATTCGAAATAAATCACAGACAGTGTCACCAGCAAAGCACCATCATACCTCCTCCTCCATGCTTCGTGGTGGGAACCACACATGCGGAGATCATCCATTCACCTACTCTACATCTCACAAAGACACAGCGTTTGGAACCAGTCATCTCCCCTAACCCGGACGCCGCTGCCCTATGGGACTCCCAGTCACAGCCGATTGTGAGTGATGCCTGCAGTGACACCTCAAGTGTGTAGTCTGTAGTGACGCCTCAAGCACTGCGATGCAGTGCCTTAGACCGCTACGCCTCTCGGGAGGCCCACTGAGGTATATTTCAAACCAAATACTTTTAGTCTTTTAGTCAAGTAGTATTTTACTGGGTGAATTTTACTTTAGTTATTTTCTATTAAGGTACCTTTACTTTTACTCAAGTAATGCAATTGAGTACTTTTTCAACCACTGCTAATGCCTGCCCATACCATAACCCCACTGCCACCATGGGGCACTCTGTTCAAAGCACTGACATCAGCAAACCATTCAGCCACATGTCTGCCATCTGCCCAGTACAGTTGAAAGCAGGATTCATCCATGAAGAGCACACTTCTCCAGTGTGCCAGTGGTTATTGAAGGTGAGCATTTGCCCACTGAAGTTGGTTACAACGCAGAGCTGCATTCAGGTCAAGACACTGGTGAGGACTACGAGCATACAGAGGAACATCCCTGAGATGGTTTCTGACAGTTTTTACAGAAGTTCTACGGTTGTGTAAACCCACAGTTTCATCAGCTGCCTGGGTGGCTGGTCTCAGACGATCCCGCAGGTGAAGAAGCCTGATGTGGAGGTCCTGGGCTGGAGTGGTTACACGTGGTCTGCACATGGTCTGCGTTTTTGAGACCGGTTGGATGTACTGCCAAATTCTCTAAACAACATTGGAGGTGGCTTATGGTAGAGAAATTAACATTAAATTATCTGGCAACAGCTCTGGTGGACATTCCTGCAGTTAGCATGCCAATTGCACGCTCCCTCAACTAGAGACAATTGTGGCATTGTGTTGTGTGACAAAACTCCACATTTTGTGGCCTTTTATTGTCCCCAGCACAAGGTGCACCTGTGTAATGAGGATGCTGTTTAATCAGCTTCTTAATATGCAACACCTGTTACTTGGGTTATCTTGGCAACGGAGAAATGCTCACTAACAGTGCGTATTAAACATTTCTGGGTACCTTTATGTCAATCAATTATGGGACTAACACGACATGTTACTTTTATATTTTTGTGCAGTATATGTGAAAGACATGCACTGAGTGTACAAAACATTAAAAACACCTGCTCTTTCATGCCATAGATCGACAAGGTAAAGCTATGATCCCTCATTGATGTCACTTGTTAAATCCATTTCAATCAGTGTAGATGAAGGGAAGGAGAACGGTTAAAGAAGGATTTTTGAGCCTTAAGACAATTGAGACATGGTTTGTGTATGTGTGCCTTTCAGAGGGTGAATGTGGTAAGATCATAAAATGGAAGTGCCTTTGAACGGTGCATGGTAGTAGGTGCCAGGCGCACCGGTTTGAGTGTGACAAGAACTGCAACTAGTTTTTTACACTCAACAGTTTCCTGTGTGTATCTAGAATGGTCCACCACCCAAAGGTCATCCAGCCAACTTGACACAACTGTGGGAAGCATTGGGGTCAACATGGGCCAGCATCCCTGTAAAATTATTTCGACACGCTTTCGCAGGAGGATTGCAGCTCAGTATGAGGAAGGTGTTCTTAATGTTTTGTATATAATGGGTTGATTAGATCATGTTTATATGAAGTTTAACTTTTCAAATAATGTCACACATTGTTTTCTCTCACACTCATGGAGTTCAAATACCCTTATGCCTGCTTCTCTTTTGCCCTGTCTCTGTACGTCTTTATCCAGACATTCAAATGCCGTTTTGATTGACTGTTGTTGGGGCCGTTTTAGGGAAATCCATTTTTTTAAATTCCTTGTTTATAGAATAATGTGACTAGAACATTTGATATTGGTGGATGTACAGTGTAGCTGACAGTTATTGATAATGATAATTAAACAAAGATCTACTTTACTGTAAGGGCCATCTCCAAATTGTCCCCCTGCTGCTCTCTTACCAAAGACAGAGCAGTTATACACTGTCAAACAGTCACAGTGCTGTCCCCTCAGGGGAGATGATGAGTGACTGTGGGAGCTCCCCTATCCCTGTTACAGGGCCTGCTGCTAGCTGCAACAAATCCGTCGACACGTCTACATCTGAGCTCCATTAGACACTGCCTATAGTACATGGCCTATCACATATCACATCACAATAAATTATGAGACAAAACACTTCTGCCATAGATTGACCAGGGAATCCATAAACTGTTATGGTTTTGATAATGGCACATAAAGTGGTATAGTGACAGGATTATGCAGTAATGAGTTAAAACGGGAGGAAGTATCCAGACAGATAAGGCTGTGGACAGACTGTCTTAATGCTGTGGACCATCGTTTGTTAGTCATATATTTAATCCCCTTGATGTATCTTTTTCTCTATTTTTATCCTTTTTTACTTTGATTATTAAACAGCAAGGAATCTTACAGATTGTGCTTTAACGTTTATCTTTGGTCCATAAATTGAAGAGTGGAACTATATCTCATCCTAGTGGAGTTTCTGTGCACTACATGTTAGACAAACTTCAACAAATGTAGGCACAGGAGAGACATGAGAGTTAGTTATATTTGGGAGAGATGCAGAGTGATCTACAGCAAATATTTCATTCTGTTGATGTTCCTATTGCAGAACTGAGTCTGAAAATGGTTTGAGGTTATTTTGAGGTCACTCTGAAGTATGTGACTTTCTGTACTGAAGGCAGAGAAAGCATCAACTTCCTTTTTTTAAACAACTATTTCACGTGTCACCCATTACACTTGCTGTGCAGAGCAAACGCACTTCTGAAAGCGCTCTGGAAATTCACTATCTGTAATTGATTGAATCACTGACTTTGGATAAAATAATCGGCTAAATGGCTATGTTGACACAAACATGGATAGAATATAGCAGCCTGCAGATGGCGATGTTGATTGGGAAGGGATCTCTTCCTCTTTTCTATACAGGGAATAACAGCCATTTCAATGGCGACTACACTTGTCTCAGTGCTTATTACCTACACATTATATTGAACCTAAAACAATTTTCAATAAAAGAAAAGGGAGTAGCCTGAACAAATAGCACAGTCGTTGGTTGCCACTGGAACAGACTCAATAGATTATGGCTGTAATTTACAGTAGCCTACATTTAATGAAAGTCCATAAGGCTGGTTACTCTCCTTTGTCCTCAAAAAGTTTACATTTTATTTTCAAATGACATTGACCTACAGTATTCAGTAAATGTGTTCACAAGGGGACAGGCAAGATCTTGTCTGGATTATTTTCAATTATTTGTCAGTAGTGTAACTTGGTGAAAACTATAGTACGGTCCAAATCAGGTAAACATCAAGGCACAAGACGAGACCCAGATGCATACACTAAAGGCAGATGGTTGGAGTCTTACAATGTTTATTAATCCAAAGGGGTCGGCAAGAGAATGGTCGGGGACAGGCATAAGGTCAAAACCAGATCAGAGTCCAGGAGGTACAAAGGTCAGGCAGGCAGGTACAGAGTGACAGACAGGCTCGTGGTCAAGGCCGGCAGAATGGTCAGGCAGGCGGGGCAGACAGGCTCGTGGTCAAGGCAGGCAGAATGGTCAGGCAGGCAGAATGGTCAAGGCAGGCAGGTACAAAGTCCAGAAACAGGTAAGGGTCAAAATGGGAGGACTAGAAAAAGGAGAATGCAAAAAGCAGGAGAATTCACTTTTTTTTTCACTTTTCACTTTTAATTCACTTTAAATCAGCCATAATATGTTCCAAATGCATCATATGGGGATGATGTCTGTATTTTGAAAGTTACATATCTTAAAAACTTGAGTGCTGACAAGGAAAACATTTTTGGGACTATGTGAACAATGGACTAATGAAACAAATAACTAAATGTAGTTTTTGGGTGGAGTTTTCCGACTCATTTCCCTGACCTACCCACACCTATCTTAACCCAGCTAGCACATAACGTTCTGAGAACCATATGTTTCTTAGAGCTTGGTGAGAGCTTGGTTGTCCTATGGTTATTTTGCATACAACCTTCCCACAACATTCAGGGAATGGGGCACAATACCCAGCTAGCACATAATGTTCTGAGACCATATGTTTCAATACTATGGGAATTTCAGTTCTTCAGTGTAACGTTTTCTACAGGTTTCCTCAATGTTTCATTCAAAGTCATGTTCACAGAACGTTCCGAGAATGTTAAGAAACAACGTAAAAATTAACTGCTTTGAGTAAAACATTCCATGCTAGCTCCATCCTGGTGGCGCAGTGGACTAATTCCATGGATAGAGAACAGAAGATCATTGCTTTGAATCTCCCTGACGCCATGCCTAAATAAAGAAACTAATGCGTTTGCAGGATTAATCACCCCCCCCACTGAACATATTCATATACCTGCTCATATTGCACTTAATGCTAATCAGACAGTATGTTGTAGAGCCAATGTCGATAGGTGAAGGCAATGATTTCCATTACTGGCGATCTATACAGTGTATTTCCATGTACAAGGAGAAAACTAAGAGGAACTCAAAGATGATTTACTAGATTATATCCCTGCAATTATAGCTGAATGGTTCTCAATATGCACCAAGCTTGCAGCATATTCACCATTATCCCAAAACTATTGCCAGCTGAAAGCAGATTGCAATAACTAAATCAAATTACCATCAATAAAATTAAAATAATTCCGATAATAATGTCTAGATGGTTATGGTTATCTTTCATGCACCAACAGCTTTGGTGAAGCTTTATCTTATGGTCCTTGTCATACTGTGCCTGTTTTCTCTTTCGTTAGATTGAATCAAGGCTAGTTATCTTTCCACATGTGAGATTTTTTTTCTCCACATCTTGCGCATTCTATCATGCATTCTTAATGTTATGACTCTGAGAGCTGAAATGGTGGGTGAAATGAAGCACTATGAATGAATAAATTGCATTTGATTTCGCTATTCTAACTCTAGATTTAGGGGTCTTCATATGCCTTGTTAAAACTGAATAGAATTTGAGAGAATACACACGTCCATGTTGTTGTAGTTTTTAAAGTTCAAGGGCACCAATGTCTGTCCTATAACGACAAAAGTACAATAGTACTTTTTCCAAGGTTTCAGTAGAGAGGTGAGGGCACTTCTCTATTCAAGGCTTGTGCTAAATCAATATCCCATTTTCAGACCACAATTTAAAGTGTCTCTCTTTTAATGAAAAGAAGGGTTGAGGCTTTCTTTGCAATGGTCTCGCTCAAGGTTCCATTTCATTTTTACGATACAAAAGCCAAAACGCTTTTTAATGTTAATTCCACAACACAATTATAATTGTGTCCAATGGTCCGCTATTTTATTTGTTTGGAGAGGAGTTTCATTTTGTTTTTATATCCACCAGTTAAGAAAATGCTTAACCTGTTCAGTTGTTTCTCAGCTGTGAAGTTGTTTACAAATCTCATTTCTTCACCCACATTTTGACCCTAAGATTTCAGAGGTTCTTGTTACTGTGCATACTCGCCATGCATTATTTTATGTCATATTTTTGACATTCACAATTTTCCCACATGAAAAGCATGAATAGGCCTACATTCGATTAAAAAAAATCACGGATTGACTTTTCAATATCAAAACACACTTGAAACTGTTACAGCGTCTGCTTTCCATACAATTCATGTAGGAATGATGAAACGTTGAGAACCTACAGTATAGTTTACTGAATGTCCTTGACTTGCTGGTACCATTGAAAATGTGTGTCCTCCATATTGTTACACAAGACTGCGCTGTTTCTTATCCATGGCTGCTGTCCACAGCCATAGATCATAAAGCAGTGCTTCGTAAGTGAAATAGATTTTTACAATTATTTTAAAGAAATCTAAAAGACACCATCTGACTAGTTTCTGAACTCTATGAAGAAATATCCTCAAATCTAATTTCAATCTAATTTATTTCATACCGGTAAACCACCTAAAGCATTAAGCCCACCCATCTTGGGACAACTGCATAAGCTTCCCTGAAAAGGAACGATCTGCGGTTCAAACTACAACAAGCAGTTGCCCAGCCAATGTTTTGGTAAATAGCTGAAGCATGGGGCTGGAGAAATGGCAGAATAGTTTTGTTGTTGTTGTTGTTGTTGTTGTTGTTGTTGTTGTTGAGTGCACTACAGATGGCTATATCGGTCTGCTAATACAGAACTAGTAAAGGTCCAGTGCACAACTTTTTTTGTAGATTTTTTTGTAACAATTTTGTTGTTGTTGTTTTATTAACTTTTTTATTACGATTTTTTCAGCGGGTGCTGCAGAACCCTCAGCACCCCTGCTTCACGCGACTGTAAGGTACAGTGTATATCAATGGGTATGTATCATTAAAATTAGAGTCCAGAAATGGATGCAGCAACTGCAGATTGCCCCTATGAATCACAAACCCAAACAATTGGATAGTAAACAGTTTATTTTAAATTCAACTTGGGAATAGCTATGTTGGTTATATATGCTAAGCCATGGAAAATAGAATGGCACAAAACGTGCAAGGCACAAAAAATGCATGGACAAATGCCATATCAAATCAACAAGTGAACTGTCCAGCATATCTCAATTCTACTTTTTTAAATGTTGTTTGTACGTTGGTATATTGAGAACATTTTCACATTAATTAGCAAGAAGATTGCAGACCAAGCTGCAATATATCAGTTCTCTGAAAACTAAGATAGAATGCTGTTGAGACCTTGTTTGGTATGTCTCTTTCTGTGTGACTGGCAGTAGTTGAAACACGAAAGCTGGCCATGGCATGAAACAGCTTCTTGACAAGAAGATCTGTGTCGTGACTCGCTGGTTTTGGGCTATACAGAGTCATTTGTCATTTCAGTCATTGTTGGAGGTGGCTGAGTGGGGCTCACTTCTCTGATAGGGGAATCAGGGGTTATTTATTTTTAGCCTTGCCGTTATTCTTGCTGACAGAGTCCTCTCATTAACTTAATTCCTACAGTTTCTCTGTTTTAGACAGAGACTAGATGATTGGGCATGAAAAAGGAGGATGGCAGAGTGGGTATTTTACCTGGTAGGGTCCCCACTTTATCGTACAAAACAATTTACTTACACCTAATTCATCTCGTAGTCTTGAAGCCATTACACACTCACATTTGTTCAACATCGGCAGAAAAATTGACAACTGCAGCCATTATACCAGATCATAGCAGGGATCTGTAAACAATCTCACACTAAGTCCTCTTAACTGGCAATGGAAATATCTCCACTTGATAAGTGCTTGTTACACAAACCACCACGTGGTGGAATGCAAGTCAAGGCTGTAAGCTACATTTTTCATAAAGACTTGGACTACCGTTATCATTAAGACAGAGCTTGTTTGTTGTCTTGTGTTTTGTTAGGTTTGGAAACCGGATAGTGAAGGCATAACGATAAAGAAAGGTCCATACACAATACAAGAGGGATGTAAGTGAAATACAAACCACATGTTATCACATGGCCGATTAGGAGTAAGGTACTGATTGGTGCTGTTCTGTCGTATAACTCTCCTGTCTGTTTGGACTTTTTAAAAACCAACAGAAGGAGAAGGGACTGTCTCCCAGGGATGAAAGGGATGCAATGGACAATGCTATATGCTTTCATCCACATCCGCTTCCATCTTTGAACTCAGCCCTATACTGCAGCAATATATTTTACACGATTTCTATAGTTGAATATGGAAAAGATTGAAGGACAGAAGGATTTTGTGTTAACCAATAAAAGCCTTGAGATGGAGGAAGCATGAGCTGACAGAGGACAGGTAGTCTGAAGGTACGCGGTCCCATTGTTAGCAGCAGCAGCTCAGAAATAATAATGTCATGTTGTAGCCTGTAAACCAGTGTTCCAACAAAGCCACATTGGTTGGTGAGATCTGGATTTGAGATATGAGTAGTAAACTGTGATGAACTTTTATCATTACAAGTTACAAGATCAATGCAAAGATAGAATAGCTAAGAAATATGTGTTGGGGGAAGAGTTCATGTAGAATTGTAGTTCACTGAACTCTTCAGAAATTCTTCCTCTGTTCATTTTCAGTATTAATTTTTGTAGAGGCTGCCAGAGGCTCCATCCCAGATGGCATCGTATTCTCTATGTAGTGCACTACTTTTGACCAGGGCCCTAGGGCTCTGATCAAAAGTAGTGCCCTATATAGGGAATAGGGTGCCATTTGGGACTGAACCAGAGCGAGGCACCACTGCAGCCGAATACGGCTGAGGTTTCAGAATTCTTGAATTCTTAATTTCAGACTGAAAATGGGTGAAGGCCTCAACTCGCAACAAAGACATTCCATACCATAGAGAAGCTGTTACTTGTGTAATTACTGTGATGCTGGCGTCTCTTACAGGTGTTCATATGTGTTCCTATAGGTTCCATTGACAAAAATAAGTGGATTATTTATTTATCCCAGACCTGTGTATTGCCTTCCTCTGTGTGCAACAATCAAGTGCATCCTCTTTTGAGATTGTTGTTGAGATGGGACAACACCAAAGGAGAGTTTAAATACAGCTGTCCCCAGCACACCTTCATCTCTGCAGTAGAGACAGGAGGCAACAAGCTACTGTAAACGTTTGAGGGATATGGAATTTTAATTCAGCCAAGCTTGCACACCCACAAACTGGACATGAAAGCATGTTGATCATTACCGGTCAGCCACACAAATTCACTTGCTCAGGTTTCTTCATTACGAAGCTTTGATAGAAGAAACTCAAAAGATAAACTATTTTCACTTATTTAGGCCTGAACACGAAATGGGGTTCCTGACGGTTCTGTACTTCTATACTGTAATTGCCTTGCTGTCAAATAAGACAAGTAATTCTAAGAATGTAGCACTCCCAATAAACAAAATCAATTATATGCTTGTTATTCATTGTAGCACATGAAGGTAGAAGGGCAGAGCAGACAGTTCATGTTGTTTCCAGATCATAGCAGGAAAGAAAATCGTCAAAGAAAGAAAATAATGTAAGCCAAAGCAAGTATGTGATTACATAGAACATACTTCGGCTAATTTGGTTTAACAAGTAAACACAAACAACTGAAAGCAAAAATGCTCTGTATAACATATTTTAAAAAATGCAATAGATATTCTGTAACTACATGCTTAATTCCTGTAATATAACACAGTAATTACATAGGATATTCTATTGCTGTACCTCTGGCACAAGGCCTGTGTACTGCAAAGTGTGACCAAATTATTCTATAATGCTAGTTTGGTTTAGTGTAGTAACATAGGCCCAGTTTATTGGGTACAACACATGTTGAAATGAATCTTCATGCGAATAATGAGGACTATTATTGTATGATTCCTTTATTCTAGAAATGTCTGTCTCTCAATGGCAACTATCCCCTTCACACTGTATATCAACCTTCAGACAATCAAATAAACTAGGAGAAAGAGGGTTCAACAATCTGCCCCTGACTCAGAAGGCCCTCGGCGTTCAACTGGCCCATTACCCAAGGCTCCAGAGTGTCCCGTTGTGGTAAAAGACAACACATCGAGGCAGAGCCCAGCACAGCTGTCCACGCTGTAAGAGAATACCCGGCCTCGCTCTAACCCACAGCATCAATCTCCAGCAGGCTGACAGGCGCTATGCCCACCTGTTCATCAGAACCGGCCGCGGCCCGGCTGTGTCCTGGCCAACACTGGGCCTACGTGTGTCACAACCAGTAGCATTTCAGCATCAATCCTTGCCCCTGTGTTGTCTTACTCCTTCACTTTGCACCACGTGTTGTCGCTTTCAACCCTGTCGCTATAATTCCAACCTGCATAGCTCTAGCACAGAAAGGTTGTACATAACAGCCGACGTAGCTCACAAAATGCCCTTTGTCTTATATGAGATATGGCCCAATCGGATCATGTTTTTGATATTTGGCCAGTCAGTTATAAATGTCCATTGAATTTAATGTTTAGCAGGCTGTTGTTACAGTCCCTGAACTTGAAATACACAGAAAACAGGGTCCCATGTTTTCTGCTAAGATCATAAGGTGATTCTCCTGAATGAGGCCAACCACGAGACTTAAAATCCCAATGTATGAATGAAGACTGCAAATCCAATTCCATACAGTTACAGTACCAGGGAACTGCCCAGTAAAGTAACAGAGTGGGGTGTGACTGTGTTGCGTGGTTTGGGTTGACATTAAAAACACATTTAATCAGCGTCCCTGACCCCCCTTTCCATAAACCATCAACTCTGTGTGAACTATGTAACATCACTTATACACTGAGTGTACAAAACCTTAGGAACACCTTCCTAAAATTCAGTTTCACCCCCTTTTGCCCTCAGAACAGCCTGCAATTCACTGGGACATGGACTCTACAAGGTGTCGAAAGCGTTCCATAGGGATGCTGGCCCATGTTGGCTCCAATGCTTCCCAAAGTTGTGTCAAGTTGGCTGGATGTCCATTGGGTGTTGGACCATTCTTGATACACATGGGAAACTGTAGAGTGTGACAAACCCAAAATCGTTGCAGTTCTTGACACACTCAAACTGGTGCACCTGGCACCTACTACCATACCTTGTTCAAAGGCACTTAAATCTCTTGTCTTGCCCATTCACTCTCTGAATGCACACATACACAATACATGTCTCAATTGTCTCAAGGCTTTATAATGATTATTTAACCTGTCTCCTTCCCTGATTTGAAGTGGATTAAACAAGTGATATCAATAAGGGATCATAGCTTTCACCTGGATACACCAGGTCAGTCTGTCATGGAAAGAGCACGTGTTCTTAATGTTTTGTACACTCGGTGTATGTTGATATTGGATTCATTCAAAATAACTGTCAAACACTATTGTACATGATTTCAAAAGAAAATGTGAGGTCTCAAGATTGTACTGACATGTAGGACTAAATAATACCAGAAGTGGGATGGACCTGAGTACGTAGACAGAGGAAGGGTCTCAAGTTAAATGTGCTCCTTATTGCCAGTCATATGATCATTTTAGTTGTTGTTTTGTTGTTGTTTGTAATAAAACATCTAATAAAAGCCTTCTTGCTCTACATACTTAAATAAAGCCTTCAGCAAACAAGTATGTCACTTGTTTATGCTCTTTGCTCTACATATGAAGCCTTTGAAATCTTTGGCTCCTCTGACATTAACACTGCTCCCATATTGAGGAAAATCATTCAAATCTATATGTTCTTATCAAACAACCCCCTCACAAAGAAAGACAAAATCCTCTATGCACTTCCTCCTCTCGGTCTACCCTATTAGTCTAACCTCCCAAGACCCTCTGTTCTTCTTGTCTCTATCGATCACCTGTCAGGCTCTACTATTTTCTTGAGCTTGTGGAGGATCCTCGCAGGCGAAGTGCTCTCAGCATACCTCACCTTCACACCTCACCAATCTCTTCTCATCCCCTACTCTTTCTTTCCTCTGTCTCTGCTCTCTTCTGTTGTTTCCTCCCCTCTTTGAGGTTCTGACTGTTGAGCTCCATTATGCCTCCCCCAGGCACCCTCTCATTTCTTCACAAAGCCCCCCCTCCACACACACACACACTCCCGGGGAACAACCCTAATGGTAGGGGGGGGCTTGGACCTGGGCTCTACGGGGTGCCAGAGCAGGAAGGTTTAATGTTACCTGGCCAGGTAAGACCATGTTTGTTTACCATTATCACAGCAAGTCCGGAGGTCATGGGACATGAAAAAGTGCTGTGGCTTTGGAGAGTGAAGAATTGTTGACATTTGGAATAGCTGATACTTAATCCTAGCATTGTGTGGGATCCAGCACTCTAGCTCCCCGGCTCTCAACATTCCTCACCCACCATGGACAGACAGCGCAGGTGTAAAGGTGTGAGAGAGAGGCCCTTCTTTCTCTCTGTGTTCCCCTATGATCCTCACACCTACACCAACATGCACACATGTGAACACATTGTTTGATTCTTGTGCATTATCAATTACAGTAACAAACAGAAAACCACATGTTGTTTCTCAAATACAGTATCTATGTCAGAGAGCTCCTGTGTTATGGCAACTTTCCACTCCCCTCATGTAATTCAGGTCAAAGTAAATTGTTGCACATGCAGTTTATCACCAAAGATTTTTTAAAGAACTCAGTCGGGGTCTCAACTTACTGTTGAGAGTTAGAATAGTAGAATACAAGGTGCAATTTTGAAATGTGGTTGTGCATCAGCAGTTTTTCTCTTATGTCAGCCACTGACAGTCCCTCGATTAGCCCATGTCAGCTAAATGTCTTTGAATTGGTAGCGGCCAGCTATCTAAACTTGTAGTAATCAAGGTCGAATTACCGACCGGGTGCCCCTATTGATTTTGTTAGTCACTCTCACTCAAATATCATATTAAAAACTGCTAACATTTCTACCCTCTGGCAATATGTGTAGAGTTACAGGAAAGTAGCTGTAAAATTGCACATTTTTCTCTCCGCGCCATGGCAAAATGAGCAGAATTTAAAGACATTTCCTATACAATTGCAAAATCTTTTCTCCACCTCATGGCAAAATGTGTAGAATTGCAGCCAACTTCCTTTAAAACCGCAACATTTTCTCTACGCCCCATGGCAAAATGTGCAGAATTGCATGAAATTAACTAAAAAAAAGAATTGTAAAAAAAAAAAAAAAGATTTAAAAACTCAAACTAAGGTAAAATATCAAGAACTTTTACCAAAAAAACAATTTCAAAAATCAAACGTACAGTGACATATCAAGAATTTTTAACCAAAGAAAATAGTTTAAAAATCTAACAGACTATATTGAAATATAAAGAATCTTTACTAAAAAAACGATTTCAAAAATCAAACAACTACAACAAAATCTAGTTTTTTTAATCAAACAAAGTCTACAGTAAAATATAAAGAATCTTTGCCAAAAAAACTATTTAATAAATCAAACAAAGACCACAGTTATATACACAGTCAAAAGATGTCTGTCAGACAGTGTCTGCCTCTTTTAGAAGGGAGATATACTACTAATCACAAACCGCACAGTTCAAAGAATCTTGCGGCTGATGCAGACGCAGTGTCCATCATCTTAAAAATAAAGTGATTACAATTGATGGGAACAATTTATCCTGCCGGTGCGATACGACACTGACATTTTGGCAGAGGGAGCTTGTCCAGAGGGCAAACTTTCACTGCCTTTGAGAGCTTCTGAAACAGCTGGTCCGGAGGACCCGGTGGCCACGCTGCTGTTCCCCTGTAGCACGGCACACTGTACGGATGGAGCCACTGAGTCTCGTAAATCAGGCCGACCAAGAGTGTACTGTAGGTGCCAGCCAACTTCGAGGCCGGCTGACCAGGCAAAGCTTATCCACTTACAGTGCCTTCAGAAAGTATTCACACCCCTTGACATTTTCCACATTTTGTTGTGTTACAGCCTGAATTTAAAATGGATAAACATTTTGATTTTGTGTCACACACAATACCCCATAATGTCAAAGTGGAATTATGTTCTTCAATTTTTTTAACAAATGTATTAAAATTGAAAAGCTGAAATGTCTTGAGTCAATATGTCCAGGAGTAAAAATGTGTTTCACAAGTCACATAGTAAATTGCATGGACTCTCTGTGTTCAATAATAGTGTTTAACATGATTTTGAATGAAAACCTTATCTCTCTGTACACCACAGATATAATTACCTGTAAGGTCCCTCAGTCGAGCAATGAGTTTCAAACACAGATTCAACCACAAAAACCAGGGAGGTTTTCCAATGCCTTGCAAAGAAGGGCACCTATTGGTAAATGGGTAAAAAATACATTTAAAAAAGCGAGTGCCTCCCGAGCTGCGCTGTGGTCTAAGGCACTGCATCGCAGTACTAGCTGTGCCACTAGAGATTCCAGGCTCTGTTGCAGCCGGCCGCAACCGGGAGACCCATGGGGCGGCGCACAATTGGCCCAGCGTTGTCCGGGTTAAGGGAGGGTGTGGCCGGCAGGGATGTTCTTGTCCCATCGTGCTCTAGCGACTCCTGTGGCGGGACGTGCGCAGTGCACGCTGATATGATCGCCAGGTGTACGGTGTTTCCTCCGACACATTTGTGTGGCTGACTCCCGGGTTAAGTGGGCATTGTGTCAAGAAGCAGTGCGTTTTTTTGGGGTTGTGTTTCGGAGGACGCACGGCTCTCGACCTTTGCCTAACCCAAGTCCGTACGGAAGTTGCAGCGATGAGACAAGACTGTAACTACTAATTGGATACCACGAAATTGGGGCCAATGGTGACTTTAAAACAGTTACAGAGTTTAATGGCTGTGATAACAGAAAACTGAGGATAGATCAACAACATTGTAATTACTCGACAAAATTAACCTAAATTACCAAGTGAAAAGAAGGAAGCCTGTACAGAAAGATAATGTTCCAAAACATGCATCCTGTTTGCGATAAGGCACTAAAGTAAAAGTGCTATAAATATGGCAAAGAAATTAACTTCATGTCCTGAATACAAAGTGTTATGTTTAGGGCAAATCCAACACAACACATGAGTACTTCTCTTCATATCTTAAGCATGGTCGTGGATGCATCACGTTATGGGTATGCTTGTCATCGGCAAGGACTAGGGAGTTTTTTTAAATAAAAAGAAACAGAATAAAGCTAAGCACAGGCAAAATCCTATAGGAAAAACCCTTCAGCAGGACAATAACCTAAAACACAAGGCCAAATCTACACTGGAGTTGCTTACCAAGACGACATTGAATGTTTTTGAGTGGCCAAGTTACAGTTTTGACTTAAATCGGCTTGAACATCTACGGTAAGACTTGAAAATGGCTGTCTGGCAATGATCAACAACCAATTTGACAGAGCATGAATAATTTAAAAAAGAATAATGTGCAAATGAAAACGGTATCCACAAGTTCATCTGACTCTGGGGAAGTAGATAAAGGGCCTCATTCTCAAAATCCCGAAGTATCCATTTAAGTACGGTGGTGGAAAAAGTACTCAATTGTCATACTTGAGTAAAAGTTAAAAGTACTTTATTAAAAAAAGTACTTTTAAAAAGTACTTTTAAAAAGTAAATTCCTTATATTAAGCAAACCAGACAGCATGATTTTCTAGTTAAAAAAATGTATTTACAGACAGACGGGCACACTCCAACACTTGGGCATCATTTACAAACGCAGTATTTGTGTTTAGGGAGTCCACCAGATCAGAGGCAGTAGGGATTACAACGTGTTATATTGATATTGTCCTGCCTGAGAATTCGAAATGTAACAAGTACTTTTGGGTGTCAGGGAAAATGTATGGGTGTAAAAAGTACATATTTTCTTTAGGAATATAGTGAAGTAAAATCAAAGTTGTCAAAAATACTTAAGTAGTACTTAAGGCCACTGTAAATTAGATTATTTCTGTATTTAATTTTCAATAGATTTGCTAAAATGTCTAAAAAACATGTTTTCACTTTATCATTATGGTGCATTGTGTGTAAATGGGTGAGAGAAAATCAATACATTTATAATCCATTTTGAATTCAGGCTGTAACATAACTAAATTGTGTAAGTCAAGGGGTGTGAATACTTTCTGAAGGCACGGTAGATCCTTTCACGCCATTTGAACTGCTGCCCTGCTTGTGCTTGATGGCACTAACAGAGCGACTCGGGTACATGTGTGTTAGTTTGGTTGTGTGTGATTCTCTGTCCTTGGAGGCAGTGAGTGTAAGTAGAGGTGGTCAGAATGCACTGAGGGGGTGTATGAAATAGGAGCAGCAAACTGTTTAAGCTCACCTCCGCTCATATGAGTATGATTTATGTATCCAGCTGCTACCCTCTGAAAATCAGAGTTTTCCATCTCAATCTGCCGTCTTAATTTGCAGGAATGAAGTGGTCCTTTAATCCTGGAGCTCAATGTGTGGCACATCACTTTAAATGCTGCCTCAAATTATATCCCACTGGGAGGTGGTCCTCTGTATACATATCATTTAAAAGGGAAGTAATCACACCAAGCAGGGGAATTCAATCTGAGCTCTAGAAGAAAGTATATGAAAATAAATAATGCATTTACTGCATTTGAGTTTTTTGGAATTCATTTTTTATGCAAGGCCTGACCCATAACAGCTAACTATGGAATATTCAGTGAACTGAAAATGTATTTACTCTCTCGAGCCCTCAAACTCGAATCTGGACCTATAAGCCAGTTCCACTGCTTTTTTTCTTTGTTCCCCTCTAATCAGGGGCTGATTTAGACCTGCGACACCAGGCGTGTGCAATTACTTATTAGGTAGAACAGAAAACCAGCAGGCTCCGGACCTCGTAGGGTAAGAGGTGAATACCCTGCTCTAGGGGATTCTGATAGAGAATGGCTCTTCTATCTGTTCTAATACTGTAAATCAGACTCTCTAGATGGATACACCTAAAAGCCTGCTGAACATGTTTACTAAAAATGTAAAGCATGTAATGGATCTAAATTAACTTCATTTTGGTATGTATTTTGTATACATTGTTGGCATTTTCAAGTTCACAGATGACCGTGTTGTGAATTACCCCAAATAGGCATAAACAAACCTCAATAAAAATCACCTACTGTATTTTTTCCAAAAAGAATTGTTTTATTCAGCGACGGACAGTTTTGACAGTGGAGTCTTGGCCGGCGACCACCACAGCTGTTTTTCCATACTACCTCCTTTTTCATCTCTCTTTTAATGTCCCACATTTCTGGTCAGTAATTGCAGATTCTGACAACAAGATCATACAATTTGTGATTTGTTAATGTGGGTTGTCAATGACTTTGTTGATGCATGTATTTCACCAAGGGGCTCCAGTTCCAGAGAAACTCTGTGTTTGGGTGTAAACTCACATTCAGTTACGGTCTCTCTCACTGTACACACTCCAGGGGGGAAGGTGACAGTTGTTGTTGGCTAAAGTGTCAGGCTATGGAGAGGAAAAAGCTAAATGCAGCTATGGAATAAAACCAGTGATTTCTCAGGCTGCAGGTGGAAAGTCAATCCTTTTGTGGCTGAAGTTCACGACTCTGAAGCTTTTACTTTGCTTTGATGGTTGGATGTGAAATTGTGTTTTTCTACGATTTCGTTGTCTGTCCCCCATCCATTGTTTTAGACGGCTCTTGTGTCCATCAGAGCTCCACACAAAATTGCTTAAAAATACTCCCATGTCAACTATTTGTCTTTGAGGCCTCTTTCATGGCACACGATTTTTGACCTTCCAGTGTCATTTTGTCAGTCAGTTGTAACCACTGACTTTGTTTCTCCCATCCAGAGGACTGTAGCAAAGCGTATTAGATATGTGAGGCATTCTTAGAACAAGACATGAGGATTCATTTCCATTATTAAGAGTGTTCCAGCCCAGTTAACATGTAAACAGTGAGCGCTGCAGTGAAATAGGATATTGTGCTGAGATGGATGTGCACTGGTGCAAAGTAAAAGTAGTACAATTAGACATTTAAGTAAAAGTAGACATTTCTTCCCCACAGATTCTGCCCCACAGATTTGGATTTATCTAGTCTGTGTGTGTTAATATTTATTTAATGTTATTAGTGATTTAGGTTAATTAAGGTTAAAAAAAAAACCTGTCCCTCGTTTTAAGGTCAACTCTGTTGCATGAACTGAACACTTGTTTTAATATGGTGAAAACTATTCCTTTTTAAATAATTTGAACATCTAATCATCAATCATAGTGTAAAAGCAGGTGAGCTGATCCTACTCCTTTTTTTGGTCTTTTTGTTTTGTGGTGGAAAACATAATGCGTCAATCCCTATGGCTGATTTAAGATGACATCTTCAACCCTGTTACGGTCAACCCTGTTACGGTCAACCCTGTTACAGTCAACCCTGTTACAGTCAACCCTGTTACGGTCAACCCTGTTACGGTCAACCCTGTTACGGTCAACCCTGTTACGGTCAACCCTGTTACGGTCAACCCTGTTACGGTCAACCCTGTTACGGTCAACCCTGTTACGGTCAACCCTGTTACGGTCAACCCTGTTACGGTCAACCCTGTTACAGTCAACCCTGTTACGGTCAACCCTGTTACGGTCAACCCTGTTACGGTCAACCCTGTTACGGTCAACCCTGTTACGGTCAACCCTGTTACGGTCAACCCTGTTACGGTCAACCCTGTTACAGTCAACCCTGTTACGGTCAACCCTGTTACAGTCAACCCTGTTACGGTCAACCCTGTTACGGTCAACCCTGTTACGGTCAACCCTGTTACGGTCAACCCTGTTACGGTCAACCCTGTTACAGTCAACCCTGTTACGGTCAACCCTGTTACGGTCAACCCTGTTACAGTCAACCCTGTTCAACCCTGTTACGGTCAACCCTGTTACGGTCAACCCTGTTACGGTCAACCCTGTTACAGTCAACCCTGTTACGGTCAACCCTGTTACGGTCAACCCTGTTACGGTCAACCCTGTTACGGTCAACCCTGTTACGGTCAACCCTGTTACAGTCAACCCTGTTACGGTCAACCCTGTTACAGTCAACCCTGTTACGGTCAACCCTGTTACGGTCAACCCTGTTACGGTCAACCCTGTTACTTTATTTTGCACTTAATGGGTGAAATAAAACATACATTTTTCATCAAGTTACACTACCCAAAATACTGATCACATTCCTCATGTATGCTCATATATTTTGATACATTGAATGCTGATATTGAGAACCTATGTTATATATTTGTACGTCCTGTTTTAGGGAGTGATGTCACTGAGTACTGCCCCTATATATAGGACCTTCCACCTCTATCTGGGATATGGAGCCTGATGGAGATCTAGCGGTGGAAACGCTGCAATAATAAAATCCCCTGGGAGCATGAGCAGCAGTAAGCAGTGTTTCTTGATTTTTTTACTACCCGAATGGAACTCATTTCGCGGAATGACCCTTGTATGTTTTACATGATTAACGACATGCCTTCAGATCTTTGTGAGTTCAAAATGGTATCAGTGCCTATCACCATGTGTTGTCATAAACCATTCTAAAGTAGACCCTAGAGGAGAATACACGTCCCCATCAGACCAGTTGACTAAAATGCTTTGTATGGTCTTATATCAGCTGTTAGTTCAGGAACATCCTATGTCCATCCTGAGACCTGGAATGTCAGTCTGAGGTCAAACTTAAAGAAATACAGATACTCTTGGTGGATGTTGAGTCACTTTAGCTATGTAGTATATAGATGGGTATTCTGTTTTGCTGGCTTTGAAATAAATTAAAATCAATAGCATCCTTGGATAAATGATCCACTTAAGAACACATTTTAAAAACAGTTTGCTCCAAATCACCAGCAGGATGCTCCTGTGTAGACAGGGTTCCAAGTATGCATTTGTAGTGCTTATGTTGACTAATGTGAAAAATGCCAATGGCCATGGTGTGAGAATCGGCAGCCATGTGGCACACGGGTCTGAATGTCATATAGAGCTGCTCTACAACTTCAGCATTAGCGTGGTTGGTATTCCTCTACAACCAGGGAGAGGCATTATCACACAAACTCCCACATCCAATTCCTATGTTCAATGGTGGTGAGAGGGCCAAGTAGCAGGCATTACAACAGTGATACTATCACAGAGCCCCGCCAGGAGGTTTTATGTGGCCCTCGACGTTAATTCATTTCATGAGCAAATAACGTTCTACAATATGATCCCTAGGAATTTGTATTATCAAAGTGTTTAAATACAAAGGCAAGCTCATAGACACAGATGATTGTATACTGTACTAATCATTTTAAAAGATCCTGCCTTCATTGTTGGAAAGATTATTGGGCATACCTTATGAATTATTGACATACTGTATGCTGTAGGAGTTGCTCATGTTGTCTTTTCAAACTATTGACCTGTGACCTTTTTAATGGCCCACTAATTGATCTAGTTGACTGTCAGTGCATTACAAGGGCCCACCATTGATGTTTTATTTCTTTCATAAACAGCCTCCATCCATTCATCTGAATTCAAGGATGGATTCCTGAGCCATAAAGAAAGAGACAAAAAAGGAAACAGAGGCTGAAGAGATGACATGATATAGTGGGGATCATGAGGGGTCATGAGGGCTCCTCTCAAATCAAGATGAACAGAGTTGGAAAATTACTGCAACACGGCTGCACGTAGCACACTACCAGTCTCTCAGGTGGTTCAGGTAAGTGATCCTGTCTTGCGTTTACGTAGCAATAGACCCACCACAAGCCCTATACTCTGTATGACTATGATGGAGAAAAGGCTGAACGCTAATCTGAGAGGTGGCACGCTGCCCAGAGAGAACAGACTGTGGCAATGAGAGCAGAGCAAGCCAGTGCTTGGGATGGTGAAGCTGAGGGTGTGAGAGAGATCAGACTGTTATTAATTAATGGACTAAATTAAAAAACACAATGCTTTCTGCCATTTAGCCTGGCATGTGTTAACAATCATATTTCAACTCTCTAAGGTTATATTATAATGCAAGCCTCATTCCAGGGTGGAATATATCAGATGCACGTTTTAATTTTGAGCATACTGATAGGGGTAATGATATTCTAACCAAGCAAATTGAAATAGTGCCAATGGTTTACAGAAGTGGAGAATGTTTTTGCATGGTTGAGACAAACTATACAGAGGGAAATGTAATGTTAAGCACACTAAAATGATATAGTATGTGTTGATGGATACCTTCTATCTTGGCAAACACAAATAACCTGTTCACAGTGTGGTTTCCACTTTTATGAGACCATAGCGAGAAGGCCAATTTAAGAACTTTTTATACTTGGAGAACGCATGCTGAAATATGATAGCCTGTCTATCCATATACAAAAATCAATTTACATAGGGCTTAGGCCTATAGCATAGCCTATTGGTGCAATGAATCCAAAAGTATCACAGTTAAAAATACATGTCAAATAGAAATCAAACTGGATGGTCTTCAGAGATAGATGGGAGGGGTTGGAGGTAGCTGAAGGATGGGACTGGATGGTCTTCAGAGATAGATGGGAGGGGTTGGGGGTAGCTGAAGGATGGGACTGGATGGTCTTCAGAGATAGATGGGAGGGGTTGAGGGTAGCTGAAGGATGGGACTGGATGGTCTTCAGAGATAGATGGGAGGGGTTGGGGGTAGCTGAAGGATGGGACTGGATGGTCTTCAGAGATAGATGGTAGGGGTTGGGGGTAGCTGAAGGATGGGACTGGATGGTCTTCAGAGATAGATGGGAGGGGTTGGGGGTAGCTGAAGGATGGGACTGGATGGTCTTCAGAGATAGATGGGAGGGGTTGGGGGTAGCTGAAGGATGGGACTGGATGGTCTTCAGAGATAGATGGGAGGGGTTGGGGGTAGCTGAAGGATGGGACTGGATGGTCTTCAGAGATAGATGGGAGGGGTTGGAGGTAGCTGAAGGATGGGACTGGATGGTCTTCAGAGATAGATGGGAGGGGTTGGAGGTAGCTGAAGGATGGGACTGGATGGTCTTCAGAGATAGATGGGAGGGGTTGGAGGTAGCTGAAGGATGGGACTGGATGGTCTTCAGAGATAGATGGGAGGGGTTGGGGGTAGCTGAAGGATGGGACTGGATGGTCTTCAGAGATAGATGGGAGGGGTTGGGGGTAGCTGAAGGATGGGACTGGATGGTCTTCAGAGATAGATGGGAAGGGTTGGGGGTAGCTGAAGGATGGGACTGGATGGTCTTCAGAGATAGATGGGAGGGGTTGGGGGTAGCTGAAGGATGGGACTGGATGGTCTTCAGAGATAGATGGGAAGGGTTGGGGGTAGCTGAAGGATGGGACTGGATGGTCTTCAGAGATAGATGGGAGGGGTTGGGGGTAGCTGAAGGATGGGACTGGATGGTCTTCAGAGATAGATGGGAGGGGTTGGGGGTAGCTGAAGGATGGGACTGGATGGTCTTCAGAGATAGATGGGAGGGGTTGGGGGTAGCTGAAGGATGGGACTGGATGGTCTTCAGAGATAGATGGGAGTGGTTGGGGGTAGCTGAAGGATGAGACTAAAAACAAACAAAAGAGAACTATTGTAAAATAGATTGTGTCCGTAAAATATGTATATATGTATAAGCAGGAAGTAAAAGCCAAAGTGTTGTTGTCCATTAGTTTACGCCAGTTAGGGGAGGGGTGGTAGGGTTAGGGGGAAATAATAAAGGAAAATATATTTAAAAAAATATATATACATATTATATATATATATATATATATATATATATGGGTGATTGTAGATTATGCAGACAATTACATTGATGGAAGCCACAATCAATCTGCAATATTAAAACTAATCTACCCCCTAAAAACACATATAAAGAAGAAGCCGAAAGTAATTTATACACACAGTGATCAAAACGTCTTGTGATAGGCTGCTGTACTGGACCTGACTGATCTGGTGTAGATCATTGTCCCGCCACTGCTGAAGGTCACACATAGTGACAACTGGACCCAGATCACACTGTCCGTATAAGGAAATGGGGGTCTGTGTGTTTTTAGGATAATATAAATGACAGCTCCGCTCTATCTCTAATGAGCAAGCAAGACTTTATGAGTTCCTGCTTTTAGATTATATGCTAACCTCACAAATATTCCTAATAGCGACACGAAAGGCTATCGTGTGTCCCATCGTATGTTCCAGAGGACCAGCTGGTCAGAGTTACCCATGTCGTGACGACGGCTTGGAAACAAGACTTCTGACAGTTCTGGGTGGCACAGTCAAACTGCTACTGGTCTGTTTTTGCCTACACACCATAGCCGTGGGAAGATGTTTTGTGGTGGTGGGAGGGCACATTTCTCCCGCGCTGCATATGGCTGTATCAGTCCGCTAATACATATACTATTTTGTTTTATTTATATATTTGTATTTTTTACATTTGATTTTGCAGGGGGTGCTGCAGCACCCTCAGCACCCTTACTTCCTGCAGCTCTGCTACACACCAATCTATTATGCAATGTTATTTTTTGCCTACATGCCACCTAGACAAGTTGATGATAGAAGGCTATAGCCCAGAGAACGCTGAATAGCCCACACTTTGATGGTAGGCTACCAATAACAATTATGTAATAAGAACACATAGCCTACATACTGATAGTTTTAAATCTCATCAATCATGTTTCACTTAGCCTACATGCAGTAGGCTAATTCATTGACCCAAACACTGCATGTAGCCTATTTTATCCCATTAACTGCTAAAACACTTCCATGATTACTGAAAAACAATCTCTCTGAAAAGAGTCCTTTGTTAGTGGCTCTCTGGGAAGGGAGAGAGACCCACCACCCCTCGCTTGTCTTTCATCACTTTTGTCAGAAGCTGATATGAATCTACAGCTGTCCAGTGCTAAACTGAAACACAATCAAAATGACCATCTGAGAGAGGAAACATATGGCGGCATCATCACTCTTTTATTTGGACTTTTGTTGTAGATTTTTCTTTCTCAACCCCTATTTTTTTTCTCCGTCTGATATGTAAGTTACGTGTCATTTGTGGCCTGTTTGTATGTAGCCTATTGTATGACCTCATGGAGAAAAATAAAGAAAATAGTAGTGGTGTTGAGTATAGTGTAAGAAATATCCATGGTCTCTTCTCAAGAACATCTCAGTTGAATGTGCATAGCTGCTATCTCCCTGTAAAGAACTTTCTGAATACTACTCTGTACAAATACTTCATACACCTTTGCTGGTGTATGGTATTGAATTCTCTTTAGACATACAGTATGTCTTCACACTGAAAAGTTGAAGCATTAGCATTGACAATATCTACAAGAGAATGATGTAGCCCTTTCCTGCAGTCAATGGCCAAAAGCCCACTCTTTGGCCTCATGGGTGGAATGTTATTCATATTTGTTATAATGTTCTCATTAATAAAGGTTGTTTTTTTACTATGAAAATCTTGTGTTTCTATGTCAAACCGTTTTGTTATATTTCAGTTTTCTGTGATGTATATAAAGTGAATAAGGATTAGGATACAAACTCAAATTGGAATGCATTTCAAACCTAGATCTGACATGGTACAGGTGTCTTCTTTTTTAAGCCCATAACCGTGTGTGTGAGGTGTGTACTTTTGTTTCAAAGTAGATTTGTTGAAGACTACCAAGAAACACTCTGTGTGACCCTGATTTAGCCCACTGCAGTAAAAGGTTAAGAGGGGAGAAAGAAAATAAGATGAATGTGAACCCCAGTACACTGACAATGCATTAGTGGAGGGTAAAAATGTAACACTTAAGTTGTGCTTACAGATGACTGGAAGATATGGATGTTGTACAATATAATATCATTGAAGAAATTAACCAGAATAATAGACTGACACATCATCAAACATAATAGTTTTCAATCGGACTGTCTATGAAATTGTATTTTCTAAAGATCACCCATATCTGCCCTGTACATGTTCGCCTAAACAATCAGAGGCTATAGTTGCGTTTTAATCACATTGTGCCGTTGCTTTATAGTTACAGGCAACACATTGACATTACATCCGAACTGTATCAAGAAAAAATACTTTAAAAGGCAATATATTAATATATTCACAATACAATATTCAATGGGTAATCGTTTGACTTTGCAATATACCTGGGATGACTGAAAAACAATGAGGAATAAGTTTATAAAGATCCAAATCTTAAATACAACATTATCACAGATGTAGGATCTTAATTTGAGCCAGAATTGGTAAAGCAGGAAAATAATCCTGCAGCAACACGAAATGTGAATTATTATGTGGATTATAATTATTAATGGACATTAGTGTAGGGATTGATACATTTTTCATAAGGGAAAATCAACTCTGAAATTTCAAAGTGGAAATTTCAAATTTCAGAAGCCTTTTTAAACTTCAAATACGCTGCAAGTTAGAAAAAAGTTATCCTGCAACAGGGTGATCAAATTAAGATCCTACACATGTATAGAGCTGCCCATAGATCGCACACAGACATACATACATAGCACAGTTGTGTGTGTCCACTTCTGCTACCACCTGTCCACCCTTCCCCCTCAAAATCACCAGTCAAACCAGTTGTTCCCTGTGGGTCGGGGTCCAGATTTGACAAAATGCTCCTTTTATGAAGTCCGGAGGCCCCGTCAAATACTGTGCAGTGACACTACCATTGTGTGTGTCCGTTGAGTTCTGAAACAGTTGTCGTTGACAGCTGCTGGGGAGCAATATAGATAGAGTCGAGTGGCTTCAAATAGCCAGTGCTCACTTCAGTCATGTTAGAGAATGCTCCTCTCTCTTGCTCCTCTCCTTTCACAGATAGAAAAATAACAATGGCAAATAGTGTTTGTCCAGTCTCTGACTATGCTCTTGTCAAATCTCATTTTTGATGTTCCAGTTTCACACATTCACCATATTTGTTTTATTTTTCAACAACTGTCCTCTTTGGAGGAGTTGAATGCGTTCAGTCTTGGCCAGATAAAAGTTGTCAGTCAAACCACTTAGTATTTCTGGCATGCTGTCCAGCAAGTCCTGCCCTCCTTTCTCTTAAGTAGGAGAGACTCAGTTTTAGATTCTCTCCCTTGTCCACTGCATTTCCAGCAAATGGTATCCACAATGGCGTAATTTCAGCTGAGGATGTTTCCGCCACAGAGGGTGTAGCGTCGAGCTGCAAGTGAGATTAGAATCTGTTACAGAAAATGTCTGTCAATATCACATAGTGCAGAGAAACACAGAGGGCAGCTCGGGCCTGGAGGGCAGCAGAGCTTTAAAACCAGTACAAGTCCTTGCTCTTATCCTGGGCCTGCAGACCTGAGAGGACAGGAAAGAGAAAAAAGAGAGAAGAGAAGGGAGGGCAAGAGAAGACGATTAGGAAGAGGGAGATCAAATGGCTTAAAGGTAGAAGCAGGAAGCCTTGAAGCAGAAAAGTGTAAAAAAACAAAAACATTTTGCCTCTCAGGAGAAAGCAGAGACAGAGAACTCAACCTGTTAAAACACAGAGACATGGTCTTTCTTAGTGTTGGAGAGTGGCCTTGAAAAGACAACAGTTTTCCCAGGCAGAAAGAACCCCTACATTGTGTTATGAATGTAAGGATAACCCTGGTGTAAGGCATCGCAACGTTTCTTAACTTCTATCTTAAATGAATTGTAGAGCCCACAATAGCAGTCACGCACGTTTGGGGACAATCAAATAATGAAGACTATTCTGAAGTGCCCTTGGAACCACTACTCCTTTACGAAGAGTGTGTTTTTGTTGTTATTGCTATTATTACCTGCGTCTACATTGAGGCCGATGCTCTGGCTGATGTCTGCCCCTGCCCCGGTGAAGGTCCCGGTCCAGGCCGAGCTGGTTGGCTCACTCTTCCCAATGTCACATGTTGAGGCGCTCGGCCCTTGGACAGTGGATGGAGGGAGCCGGTGCGGCCGGACGGAGGGCACCAGCAGAGAACTGTAGCGGGGGTCAAAGTGCGTGCCATACACCTCGTGCATGCTGGGTCGAGGGTAGGTGGAGCCCTGGGTGCCGATTGCCCCGCCAAGTGAGTAGGGGTGGTGGTGGTGGTGGTGGTGTGAGTGGTGCCAGGGCTCTGGGGTAGCATGGTGGAGGTGACTATGTAGGGAGGCAGAGGAGTAAGGGTCCCCAGTGAAGGGTATCTCTGAGTGGGAGGCTCCTAAGGCACTGCTCATGGAGGAGGGCTGGTACGCACTGTTCCAGAAGGACGGAGGGAAACTCCTCTGGCTCATCGGGAATGGTCCATCTAGGAAACCACAGACACACTGAAATGCTCAATCACAGATCAATTAAGTGGTAAAGACTATGAATGTATCTGTGGATGAGGATCGATAAGTCTGTTCTGAGGATGTGGTAGAATAGCAGAGCTTAAAGACTGATCACTCAATGATCAGTTCAGTTGTAGGGATGAAATAAAGGAGAACATGATGGGAAAAAGATGCATGGATGAATATTGTTGTTGTTGTCCATAATTTCTGATGGTTGATCAAAATTGGAGAATGTTTGGCTGTGTAATATTGGTCATAGAATTACATTTTTGTTGATTAAGGAAGTAACATGCAACAGAAAAATTATACCAAACTCTCACTACAGGTTCCCCTACAATATAGTGAACAAGTCTGAGCCCTAAATTCCACAGAACCCACATTATTATATTTTAAACTGCTTTATTTACAGCAATTCATCATGCCCATCAATTTTGTTTGACTTTCTGATTCCTTTGTAACTTTGATCAAACACAAATGAGAGTGAATGACTGCCAACTGAAACAATGGGAGCAAAACATGGGATTCATTGATTTGTTATAAAATCCAAACTTTTAAAATGCAGTTTATTTTAGTAGGATGTGAACACAATGATATACCAAAAACCAAGAACTCACTTGCATGCAAGACCTAGGCCTACTTGCCAAATGAATGCAAATATTTATGAAAACGTTTCCTTTATCTTCTATGTAGCCTAAATACACCGTTTTTGAGGTGAAATGAAACCCCGCGCGCGAAAAGGTGTTTGGAGTGGTTCTGTGATCGGCACCTCTCCGAGAGGTGGATGTAGGTCTACCTCGTGCGGACTTGTTGCTGACCGACCCGGGGACGTAGCTGGTGGGCTGGTTGAGGGCCCGGCTGAAGTGCTCGTCCACCACTGAGCTGATGTCCCCCTGGAAGTAGGTGAAGAGCACGCACCGCGAGTTCAGGTACTCGGCCTCCGGAGGGTGATCTTTCTCGCGCGCGCAGTCCTCCTCCTTTATCGTCGGACCCGCGAGGTTCGAGAACGAGCTGCCCCCGCTGATGCTCTCTTGCGCTTCTTGCATTTTGGAATAAAATGCCAATTTCTGAAACATCCGATAAAAAAACGTCAGAATGTAATAGCCTTGACATGTATTAGATATGAATTCCTATCAAGGCATCAAGTTACAAATGATCTACTTGAATTTCATCTGCACATTTGGGTGACCACGTGTGACATTTTTGCGCTTTTCATTATTGTCCAACAGTTGCGCATTATATTGTGGCCTCTGTGTGTGGTATATTAAAAATAAACGCATGGTCCTCTCCTCATTCATAGGCCTACTCAAACTTGTTTTAGAGGAGGCAGTGGTTGGATTCAAGAACAAAGTTATTGCATTTAAATTCCTGAACATATCGCAACTCAGTTAATTTGTTAATTGTGGACATTGGAGAGTTTTTAATTAATGTCATTATTCCATTCTCTCTGTGCATACTCACTCAATTTAAAGAAAACGTTAGACCTATTTGAAATATGAAAACCAGCTCTCCGTGCAAACGAAGATCTGCATTTGTTTATTGACTATGAGAGGTTTTAAGAAAGTTGCAAACATTTAAAGGGCCGTAGCACCAAGGGCCGTAGCACCAATGCACGTCTGGAAAACGAATACTCCATATAGGCCGAACTGGTTCTTGTGCATGCACAAGCAATATCTTAATTTACAGTAATCACCGGATAAGCTTAAACGAAATCGTTACCAGAGCACCGTTTATTCCATTTTTAACTGCCCTTGCTCATTCCAAGTTATGAAAAATGTTACGCGGTAACAAAATAATTGTTATGAATGTAAAGAATCCTAAATTTCATCCAACTTCGACTTGACGAACGGTTAATAAAAGTGTTAACGAAGCCCACAATCTATTAATGACCCATCATCATTTTGCTTTGATTGGTTAATAAAGGCCTTGGCTATTTCAATGTAGCCGACATTACGAATAGTCCTAACTTACACAGCAAAATATCCTAAATAGCAATAGAATACAGAACACAACAAATTCAGTAGCCTAGCCTGAGCGATTCGATTTAGCAAGACAGAGAACATTTCTATAAACACTTGAAAAATAAGTTGGTTTAAAACACCTATAAATACTTACATCAACTAAAAATATTATCACCAGATTCGATATAGTCAAACAACAATATAAGGAGGTATGGCTATCATTATTCATTAATGAATCATCAATAACAATCAAAAGTTGGCCTAGCATTGTCAATAGGCTAATACATTATTATTAAATAGATAACTGTCGGAAGGGACTATTGGTTCCCAATTGACCGACGGCTGTCATGCAGAATCATTTTTAAAGCAACCATTGCCAAAATACAGTTGCCTAGAGAGACCTAATGATGCGCCATAATGCGCGATGAAAGTTTTATTCCACACAAGTTTTACAAAAGTTTCCGTGCACTAAATATGCCAAGAAGCGAAACAACACAAGAAATAACATACCTGGTGATGATATGGGCTATACGCTGCGGAAAAATAAGGCTGAGGTGGTGGACCATACACTTGATACATAACATCCAAGCAGCTCATGGCGAAAAAAGCGAATTCTCACGGATAATAACTTGACAGAATAAGCAGATTGTAGGGATGTAATTTCCTAAACGGAGAGAGATTAACCTGGGACGTTGGAGAGCTGCATTTCTATCCCAATCGCGCTGCGCGTCCTGCCTTCTTAACGCTACGTCAGTGCGACAGGGAACGCGTGGCGGGGGAAAGTAAAGACTTTCCACAGCCAGCGGTTTTCAAGTGTCTCTGGACGAGCCTGCATCTGACCAATGAGGGAGCAAAAGCACTTCACAAGCTGGTGTATTATGTCTTCTGAAAGTCTGCAATGAACATTTCATTACTGTCATGAGATGCGAGATGCTAAATGAAATACAATGGAGCTCTGCCAAATAGGGTAGGCCACTTAGTGGAGAGCTTATTTAACAAGTTAAATGTTTACTGATATCGACTGTTACCTGGAATGAATTCCTTTGATACGCACCTGCTTGTTACTTGCATTTAATCTATATTACATGCCAACACGCTAATTTCCCACACATATGTGTATTATATTTGTAGCTCATTTATATTGTCTTTACATAAGGCCAGTCACTGGTTGCCACAAATGAGAGAGTATGATACAAAATATTGTGAATAAAACTTTTTTTTAAATTATATTCTAATACTTTTATAGTTTGATGGGTCAGGATAGAAACCCATGGATCTGTCGCATAACGTTCATGGCTCTGTGGTAAGACCTATTAATAAAACCGTGTTATATCCTTTGCAATGGAGGCTTTTAAAATCATCCCTCAGTGTAAGTTATATCAGGCAGTACATGCAGCCCTGTACGGCTATCGAAATAATCTATTCATTGGAACAATACATTTATTCATACACATTTCCCCCAAATGAGTACAATTACGAGTCAGAAATGTCAACATAAGGAATGTAACATAGTTACAACGTTGTTGGTGTTAATTGTCTATGTAAACAGTTCAAATAAATGAATGAGAGGAATGCAGGTCTCCAGCCCCACACAGTACAGAGTGTCACAATCCTTCAGTGGCCTGTCAGATTCCAAGGTCAGAGGTTAAATAGTTTTGTCGGGGTCAGAACGGATTACCTAGAGTTTGAATGATAATAATAATCATTTCACAACAAACAATAATGGAACTGGAATGAAGGTATTAACATTACAAAAATGTTGCTCTAGTCTATTGTGAACAAAGTGAGACTGGTAATGACTATTCATATCCAAAGACTCTCTCTGCTTTCATGGTCATTGTGGGCTTAGACAAATGGTTTTTCCACCATAAATATAGTGAGCTCCAGTTTGTTTGTTTTGTCTCTGTACTCCAGAACTTTGGATTTGAAACAATGACTATGAGGTTAAAGTGCAGACTGTCAGCTTTAATTTGAGGGTATTTTCATTCATAGTGAACCGTTGAGAAATTATAGCACTTTTTTTACATAGTTTTAGGGGACCAAATGTATTGGGACAAATATGTGTATTAAATTAGTCCAAAGTTTAGTATCTGGTCCCATATTCCTAGCATGCAATGATTACATCAAGCTTTTGACTCTACAAACTTGTTGGATGCATTTGCTGTTTGTTTTTGTTGTGTTTCAAATGACTTTGTGCCCAATAGAAATGAATGGTCACTTATGGTAAATAATAATAGAATATGTTTCTAATATATGTGGATGCGACCATGATTATGGGTAGTCCTGAATGAATCGTAAATAATGATGAGTTCCAGATGCACAAATATCATACCCCCCAAAAAATGCTAACATCCCATGTTAATGTAATGGTGAGAGGTTAGCATGTCTTGGGCGTATGATATTTGTGCATCTGTAACTTTCTCTCTCATAATTATTCAAGATTAATTCAGGACTATCTGTAATTATGGTAGCATCCACATGAATGTAGAAGTGTTTAGACACATATTTTTATTCATATTTACAATAAAAATTACTCCAAAATGACACAATAAAAATTGGGGGATTATGTACAAAAAATGGTGTAATTTCTAAACGGTTCAAATCCAAAGTTCTGGAGTACAGGCCCAAGACAATAACAACAAATTGTCACTGTCCCAATACTTTTGGAGCTCACTGTATTTCTTTAAATGTTTCAACAATTGAAGAGAGACAAACCTTTTAACATATCCTACAAAACATGTCTGATGCTGGATAAACCATATGAAGGAAATCCAAGGTAAAGATGATTCTAGCCCTCTGATGGCGAGTTGGATAAGAGAGTGTCTTTGCACTCAATTAACCTTGTTGGCTGTGGCAGAAACAGGACCATGGAGGAAACCACCACCCGCTCTGCTCTGCCAGCCCTGCGCTGTGTCGGGGAGAACCAGGCCCCTCACACATCAGCCCTCTTAAACTCACAATTAACAGCTCTGGATTTTCAGATGAAAACTGACTCCCAGCACCACTGCATGGTTGGAAGTAACACTCTGGGCACATCAGTGGAATACATGCAACACATACTGACTTTATCCTCCTGTTTTGTCTACAGTCTACTGAGCACATTACCTCAGGTCTACAAACAACGTACTCTACCTTTTTAGAATGGCTGTGTATTCTAGCACTTATTCAACTTATTCATACACTTATCTTATATTTCAAAGTGGTAACAGTTCATCAGTGGCCTATATAATTTTTAGTTAGCCAAATAATTGACATGAGAATCCACTGCAGGTGGTAGTGAAATGGTCAGTAGGGTTATTGTTGAGGGATACTGCGTGATAAGGGACTATGATAATTGTATTTCCTTTCCTGCGCTTTATACATTAGACTCGGACAGAGCTCAACTTTCAGTCAGTCAGATAATATTGCCATTTGCAATACATTTCCATTTCTGATGTCAGTGTAACGCAACGTGTTTTTCTTTCTACACAACAGCTTAAAGACAAGAAATGGGTGGTGAGGGTTAACACCGCGCTAATAGGAGCTAACTCGCCGAGACAACAGCACATTTAACACATCTAATGAAAGGTAGTGGATAGGGGTCTGGAAAGGAAGGGAGGGGAGTGCACCTCACAGACTGCTTTTATTTATTGTTATGTTCAACACGGGGCTGCCTAGACCAAGACTCAAGTCTAAAACCATTGTTTGGTCCCCTGATGGGGAGGGACCCGTGGCCCTGACCTTCCATTTACAGGTAATATGCCTGGCTCCTCCCAAGGCTACCGACTATGAGAAAAGGTGGGGGTGTGGGTGGAGGGGTGAGGGGGTGGGGGGGATAGATGAGGGGATGAAAGGAGCGGCACACAAAGGTATTGCCAGAGAAAGCCTGAAGTGAACGAGGAATGCAAACATGTACTTTACATAGTAGCTGAAGGAGGGTAGGGTAGGAGGGGACTGCAAAATGAGGACTGAATATATTAGTAGGATATGTTTTTTTGTTTTTTTGCAGCGCTAATCATTGTCTTGTGTGTCCGGTATTTTAGTTCCAGCATTTAAAAATTCATTATGAATTAAAATTATTATTATCACTCTCTAGTTATTTCAGGATCTCTACAAAAACATTCAAATACTTACAACTAGATTAAAACTCTTCAAACTGCTTGAATAACTATTTTATTATATTTACAACTGACTCCTCAAATAAATTAAGCTGAAGGTCATTGGTGACAAATCCTTGTCGTATGAAATGACTTCCGTTTTTTACATTTTATTTTACCTTTATTTAACCAGGTAGGCAAGTTGAGAACAAGTTCTCATTTACAATTGCGACCTGGCGATGTTGTGTATGAGGAATGATCATTGATCCTCAATGGGTTTGAGGTGTTCTGGTAGTGTGACATAGGTGTTAACACCTACACTCCATGTGACCGCAGCAACCGTTTTAGATATGGGACTTCCAGTGTGAAATGTGAAACAGAGAGTTTCTGTTTCAGGAGGGATATTGTGACACCTGTCCCAGACACACAGCCTCACTGCCACACAAGGCCCAGCAGCATATGAGGAAACCATTAAAGAGCACAGAACAGGCACATACAGCCCAGGACCAGGGGGAAAGTTCGAGGGTCATAGGTCAAATCCTAGGCGGTACACAGCTTTTTTGTTTGAGCCAATGATCATTTAAAATGCATGTAATGAACACAAAGAAAAAAAGAAACCTGCACTCGTTTCTAATCAAAGCACATCATCTTCTGAATATGAGGCCTGCTACATCGGGACCGGTAATATTATGACACAATTAGGACGCAGTGAGCCTGCAGTGTGTCCAATTGATTCGCCAGAGCTCTGACTACATAGCACGACATGGCATAAGAGAAGCTTGATACGTACAGTAGAGCCCCAGCAAACCCTTCTCGTGGCAGAGACACCTGTCGCTAGTATTAGGTGGCGATGAAGTCGTGGTCTGGCCTGGGGAGGAAATGTGTAAATCCAAAGACACTGGGGTGACTCTTGAATGGAGCGAGTAGGAACCGTCAGCTGTGGACCTGCTGCTAGGCCGCTTCCAGGCTTATGCATTCACACTGACTCCATTCATCCACCCATTCATTCCTTTGGACACGCCTGACATTAGTCTAATATAATTTATTGAAAAACTACCAGTGTGACTGTAAGTTGCATATGTGCTTAACCAGGACAATGTACAGTAGCACTCCCCATTAGGGAAAACACAGCAAGAGAACTGTATGTAGAAAGTCAAAGTAAAGTCATGTAAAACATGACCAGCCCTTCCCTAGACTTTCACTAGATTGATAATGATTATTTTAATTAGATTGATCAACTAATGATAGTTTCCCTGTTATTTCATGTTGGTCTTGGTCATCATGTAAATGTCCAAGACGACCAATGTACCTTTTTTTTCCCCTTCCTTTTTTAAATCAGTGTTATTTGAACTTAGAAAGATTTCATTTAGAATTCAAACCAAGAAGAGCAAGGCCAACCATTTCAAATAATATTTGAATGACTGTCCTGGACAGTGATTTTTTGTTCTCTGTGCAGAAGCTGAAAAGACCATGTCCACAGCTCTGTAACAGAAAACCTTGACAGTACAGGGACTGGTTTCTTACCAGTTTAGTCTTCAAATGTGTCTCTTCTTTGAGGCATAATGACAATACACCATCATAGACACATGATTGAAAAGGCATTGAAAGTCTGATAATAAATTGAATCTGAGATTCGGGTGATTCATATAATATGATGACTGATTCTCCATCTTAGAGAACACACTGAGGCAAATCAATGCTGGTTGTTGGTGATGTATTCTGCCTACAAGGTCTAACCCTAACTTCAACTTGAAAATGTTGTAAAGCTTGAATGAGATGATTCAACACAAGCAAACTTATTCAAACCTGGTCATTGTTATTTGTTCTACGCAGTTTGTTTGTTCTACCTTGTAGCCCAGGCAACTGTAGTGTACCCTGGATGAGGTTAGGGTTAAAAAGGGAGATCTTGCTAGATGTGCTTCAGCTTCTCATTACGTGCAATACTGTCTACACAAAACCCCTATAATATTATGTCAATTGTAGGAAATACATTTGTTCCATAACTTCATAAATGTTTCATAAAGTAAAGGTAAAGGGTGTGTTACTATTAACTCTCTGTAGAGTGTGTGTGTCTGCAGTGAGTGTGTTTCTTCCTCGTGTATGAGGAAATATTACTGAAAGGTGACTAGAATAAAAATATTTCCTTTCCATTCAAGTGGTGCCATGCTAAGTTGGCATGGGTTTGCCTTGGCGGTGGAGTGCATGTGATAAACGTGTACTACTGCCCCCTCCACAGAGTGTGTGTGATAAACGTGCACTACTGCCCCCTCCACAGAGTGTGTGTCATAAACGTGCACTACTGCCCCCTCCACAGAGTGCGTGTCATAAACGTGCACTACTGCCCCCTCCACAGAGTGCGTGTCATAAACGTGCACTACTGCCCCCTCCACAGAGTGCGTGTGATAAACGTGCACTACTGCCCCCTCCACAGAGTGCGTGTGATAAACGTGCACTACTGCCCCCTCCACAGAGTGCGTGTGATAAACGTGCACTACTGCCCCCTCCACAGAGACCCGCATAACAACAACCACACGTTACGTCACCAGGCTCCTGTTGCATATTGAAGTCATATCTTTTCCTGACAGTTTTATGGGTGAGGGACACTATAAACCAGGGTGAGGGTGGGGTTGAAGGATGTGGTGTGTGGGTGACGAGCAAGCATTTGGGGAGTATTCAGGAAAAAATTGAGGAGAAATATATTAGTGCCACATTTTTACAGGGGCAAGAAATTCCATCCGGCTCAAATGTGTTTTGGCGGGCGTCTTGGCCCCTTGTCAAACCCATGACTGTCACTGCGCCTCCTATTTCTGGAGGGGACCTGGATCCAGAGAGGGGCAAGCCCATTAGCAGTTAAAATTAGGGCGGCCCGGTTGTAACAACACACGCTAACTTCCAACAAAGGCGACGTGAGTGTCATGGTCATGTGCCATCCATCAGTACTGAGTCCTGTGATTCAGGAGACAGCTGGAGGGACAGGGCTGGCGATGTGGGGGACGGACGAGGTGTGGGGTGCAGTGTGTGTATGTGTCTGTATGTGTGTGTGTGCGGGGTAGGGGTGTGTAGGGAATGTGTGTGGGTGTGTGAGGGGTAGCGGGGTATAGTGAGTGTGGGTCTAGGATGCAACAGGGTGTTTGTGTGTCTAGTAAATACAGGTAGTTTGTAATCGTCTGGCTATGGCCCCTGGCCTCTCTGGACTTTGAAACACGCCCATGGCCAATCAGATATCACCTGGCCCAAGTGGCACAGTGTACCCCTTGACCCCACATCACTGACTGATTACATCCTGACTGCTTATATCAGTGTCTCACAGTGGATAAAGTTCTGTGTGTGTCAATCTTTACATGCTTTGCCTTGTCTCTCCTATGACAGATTTCATTACAAGATCATTAGGAATGACGGCTGCCGTTCATACCGTCATAAGTGGGAGTTAGAAAAAATCCATTAATATTGAGTGCACATCAAACTCAAAGTCGTAACAATGTCACACCTACAACTTTCGCTTCTGTACTGTATCTGTCCTCTGCACAGTACAGCTACCAGTGAATGGTACTCTTTTTGTGAGGAAAGTATCTGCAAGGACGAGGAGAGATGGAGAGATATTTCCTCATTGGCTGCAACAAGGCGGTAGAAATATATACAATTAAACACAATGCAACCGGACTGATTTGATTGAGTTTAAAAGGTTGTGCAGACCGAATGGGCAGGCTTGTCCTTGCACTCTGAATCCCCCATTGTGGCCCTCATTTCAACACCTCTTTTATCCTGGGCCATTAGGAGCAGAAGACAGGATACCTTGAGAAGAGAATCTCTCTCTGTTCAATACTGTTATGTCCCTAGGTTAGCATCCAGTGGTAACTTTGAAAAAGCACTTATTGGTAAATGGAATCTAACTTGAGTTGAAAAACCTTTATAAAACTGTTCTTTACCAGTTGAAGAGAAAGTCCTCGGACACAAGGTTATAATGATGATGGATCTGGGAAGTACACGTTTTCAGATATTAATGTAAAACACTACAAAAGTGGTTAATTCAATTATAAATCTGCATGACTTTACCTGCTTGGTAAATATGTATATATATATATAACTTTTGTTTTGATTCTGTACATGTTCACATGATATGGTATTGTATGGTACGACAACAGATTTCTATACTGAACAAAAACAAAAATGCAACATGCAACAATTTGAGATATTTTACTGAGTAACAGTTCATTTAAGGAAATCAGTCCATTTAAATATATTCATTAGGCCCTAATCTATGGATTTCACATGACTGAGCAGGGGCGCAGCCATGGGTGGGCCTGGGAGGGCATAGGCCCACCCACTGGGGAACCAGGCCCAGACAATCAGAATTCGTTTTTCCTCACAAAAGGGCTTTATTACAGACAGAAATACTCCTCAGTTTCATCAGCTGTCCGGGTGGCTGGTCTCAGACGATCCAGCAGTTAAAGAAGATGGATGTGGAGGTCCTCGGCTGCCGTGGTTACACGTGGTCTGGGGTTATGAGGCCGATTGGAGGTACTGACAGATTCTCTAAAACGACATTGGAGGCAGCTTATGGTAGAGAAATTAACATTAAATTATTTGGCAACAGTTCTGGTGGAAATTCCTGCCGTCAGCATGCCAATTGCACGCTCTCTCAAAACTTAAGACTTCTTTGGTAATGTGTTGTGTGACAAAACTTCACATTTTGGAGTGGCCTTTTATTGTCCCCAGCACAAGGTGCACCTTTGTTATGATCATGCTGTTTAATCATCTTCTTGATATTCCACACCTGTCAGGTGTATGGATTATCTTGGCAAAGGATAAATGCACACTAACAGGGATGTAAACAAATTTATGCACAACATTTGTGAGAAATAAGCTTTTTGTGCATATGGAATATTTCTGGGATCTTTTATTTCAGCTCATGAAAGATGGTACCAACACTTTACATGTTGAATTTATATATATTTGTTCAGTATAAATGGGTGTCTAAATGCCCATAGAATTGAAGAAGCCCACTGAAGGCCACTGGCAATCCATGTGCTGGAATTTGGGCTTGGCTACATCAGTTCGGTCACACTTGTGGCTTATTTATAGTGGCCACCGCGGACTGATGAGGCAAACCCACTGCTGTCTGTCCACTCTCCTTGTTTTCGCATGACTTAGTTTGCAGACATGGCCAACTGAACGTGAACGCAAGTTGGGCAGACCACAACCCCCCCCCCCACCCCCTTGGACAAACCAAACGTCTTACCTTACACACCATGTGACATATCTCTCTAGAGAGCTAAAGGACTGATGAAACATTATTTTACTTTTATGTTAAGATTCCAGGATATACAATAGGTGAAACATGGAACATACTGTATGCAGGACTGGGGTTTGAGTTGAACCCAGTTAGGATCATGGCTAGAAAGCTGGGAGTCTATAATATGAAACATATGATACAAACATATTATAGCTTCCGAGCTTTCTAGCCAGGATCCTAACTGGGTTCAACTCAAACCCCAGTCCTGCATGGGATAAACAGGAGTGATAATGCACACAGCCCAAGAACATTTGAAAATATGAAAGACAACTGCTGACAGCAAAATCTGATTAACCGAAAAGCATTTCTGAGGGACGTTGCACCAGAGCGTTGCACAGTGGGCCCTTTTCACAGCCACCCTGTCTGGGTGGTGATAGAGGCAGCTGTCCCATCTTTTTTGCCCTTCTCTGTTGGCCATTAATTTCCCACAAAGGCCTGAAGTGACAGCTCCCTCATAGTGACCATACTTGGAAACAAGGTGCATGACAGACATGGGGAGAATGGAATACACAACTTGGGTGCACAACAACATATGCATGACAGCTACCCCCTTGTACAAGCAGGTCACCCTTGAAAAAAACATGAAATTATGTTATATTTTGTATGTGAATGGTGAGGGGTATTTATGTAGTACAGAGTGTAACGGTGTCAATCATCAAACATGACATATTGCCTTTACATTTGAACAGGATAAAGGGCATTTTTGTAGGCCTGCATGTTCACTGAAATGTATTCTCAATTTATTTAGTCATTGATTTTATTATTTGAATTGTGAGTTTAATATTAATAACTTTCATGGTGTGTACAATAATGAGGGTACTGTCCAAGAATTTGAATACTCAAGGTTGGACTTTCACCATGAACACATATTTTTGGGCAAATTCCATTTATTTATTATAATTTAACATCTACATTTCAGTTTAAATGCATATTTAATATAGGTCTACTTACTAACAGTTGCAAAGATATTGCAATGAACTAATATTGAGAATATTCTGAGAGGGGGGGCTCTGCATAATGGTAATTTAACCATTATCCTATTTGTTTAAAATGCCATATTTTGTCAGCAAGACACATCAATTAATTCAGGCTACAATAGTGTAGACCCAATGACAATCGTCGAATGTCATTAAACATTTAGGTGTTTTGTAACAGATGTCTCTTTCCATTCATCAAATGGCGCCAGTGCACTGTGCACTGTTTGGATGCTGGAATTATTTTGGAGTGGACCAACATGCGCAGGTGGCCTATTTTTTTAAGTGATTCGTTTAACAATAAGATGAAAACGTCATGATTGTTCATGCCAAATTAAAAGGTCATTCATTTTTTGTTGTTAAATTTCCACAGAGATCCCATGAAAAAAATATAGACCTATGATTGTCACAGGTATAATTCGCACTCCGCATATTTCTATTAATTTCTAGGAATATTCATCATAGCAGTTGGGTTTTTAACTACTCTCCCAGCTATGTACATGAGATATGTTAATTAATGGTTTCTTTCATCACATGAAGTGCAAACCAAGTATGCCATCTATGTCTACCTAGGCCTCTGTTTATGATGAGAGTGTGCCAAGCATTCAGACTAAATGAAAATATACACTACAAGAACCATCCCAGGCATCTCCCATAACAAGCTGCAGAAACTCTCTAAAGCATTGCTGCTATGTTGTGGGGAATCTTGAGAATCTTAAGCTTAAACCACCATGCTTCCCAGCCTTCAGCAGGACCTACGGGGTTACGGGGATCAGATCAGCGTAGCAGTCCACTCTCACGATTATACTTTTTCCGGGATCTAGATTCTTGCCCACAACCACCGACACGGCACAGAGAGCGAGGCAGGCACCGGAGGCTGGAAAGTGATTTGCTGTAATTAGTCATGAGGGAGAATATCTATCTATCTATCTATCTATCTATCTATCTATCTATCTATCTATCTATCTATCTATCTATCTATCTATCTATCTATCTATCTATCTATCTATCTGTCTATCTGTCTGTCTGTCTGTCTGTCTGTCTGTCTGTCTGTCTGTCTGTCTGTCTGTCTGTCTGTCTGTCTGTCTGTCTGTCTGTCTGTCTGTCTGTACAGTAGGTGTTTTCGTGTGGTCTCTCTCCCCCTGTAGAGTGGCAAATCTCCACCGTCTTTCGTGTTCCACTTAACACTCCCCATATGTGTTCTGAAGGGTGGACGGGTGGCTTAAGATTCACTTAAATGATGGTTTGGAGGAATGGGGTAACAAAACGGTAATGATTGTCAAATCTGTGGGAAATACTTCAGAATAATGGTCTGGTCTGGCGCTCTCCTCTCAGAAATGTTACAGTTATGCCTTTAGTGTTAAACAGTGTTGCATTTGCAAGATCATATTCTGCATGACACAAATTCCTGATTCCTGTGGTGTCTCAATAAAACTGGACACATCTTGTAAACAAGGAATTTGGCTGTTTAAAGGATGGGAGGGAAAATGTATGATATATTTTAGTGTTGCTGAGAAATGTGAATAACCTAAAGAATCATTGGATCTAAGCTGCTACTGCTATACTTTATGTAAACCACTTTATGTTACCACATCATTTCCTACAGCACGTTGTAAATAAATAAGCCACATCCATACTTATGGAAAACTAATCACCAAACCACCAGGGCTTATCATCCATGACCTTTGAGTGTTAAAGCGACGGGAAATCAGAGAGAAATGTGGCCAAAAACTATCACCCCTATCTGTCACAATGTCAAGTCATAACTTTTGGACTTGTCTCCTTGGACTTGACATTTCATTTCAATATTTAGAAAAGCCCTTTTATGTCAGTACCTTGGGTCCTGTGACCAGCAGGGCCATCATATTGCAGTATTTCAGGATGAGGTCAGAGTCTTTTTCATTGCGCAGCGGTCTGCCAATTTCTCGACACCTGCCTTAAAAGTGACAGCTCTATGGGCGTCCCCATGAATCAACGGTCATGTGGCCACATCTCAACGGTCCAGGACAGGCACCAAGTTAGAAACGTCCCTGTAACCCTAGTAGGACAGCTGAAAAAGAGTACGAAGAAACGGACTAAGGGCTGGAGGAGGGTGGGGGGTGGACGGTTATTTGGAGGTTGAGGTCAGCAAAGGGTTTTGAGGGGCGCATGGAGATTGTGAAATGAGAACAAGGGATGTGCTGACTTTTTGGGAACAAATGTATGGAAGCCGATTTCTGCCACCAGATTATAAAAAATATATATAGATACTATCTGGACATTTTTTGATAGTATCGACATCGAAATTATTAGATACTATCTCCAAATATCGAGATACTGTTTCTTAATTTGTATCATTGTGTGGTGACTTCAGAGGGGACATCACAGGTCCCAAAATGGTGTTGTTGGTGGCGGTGGGGGGCTAACCTAACAAGGTAAAACTCTGGACCCTAGTAATTAACATAGTTCCCAGGAAATAGTAACAAATCAGCCGTAAAATAGATTTATATTGGCTATGATGGGGTCAGATTTTTTCTAATCAGGTCATGTAGTTACAAAAAACTAGACAGCAACTGCAATTGGACAATAGAACAACGCTGAGCTTGTTTTATGCAGGGTTGCATCGTGTAGGCCTTTGCATCTGTAATTACGTAAAAAGTTACTCAAACACTATGTCATCACCATCGATTGATTCATTTCAGTCAATCATTCTGGATTGAGAAGGTGTAGGTATGTCGATGTATTTACTAAAATATTGGCACTACTCTCCACAGAATATAAACAACATTTGTCTTGACAAAATAGATAGGCATATTTCAGGCTATAAATACATAGCTTAGGCTATAAATACATGATGTTACCGCTTCGCTTCCACTGGCAAGACGGGATCAGAGAGCATAGGCTTCTCAAGGCTGCCTGCAGCTGTGGTTGTTATCCGTAGGCTACAGTTGATCAGACTGAAGCACAGATTAATTGTGCTAGAGTTGACAAATCATGAAGCAAATCAGTTTAAACAACAATACTTTGTCCCTCTTTTCAACGCTTTTGTGGCAATATTTGTTATTAAACTAGCTCACCACACGTTTGCCGGCAGCCCTGCTGTGCTGATCTCTGCTACGTGGATAGATGGAAATCGCCACTTGACGCTACAAATTAAAAAACATTTCCTATATGCATGTTCTAATAACTCAAATTTCGAATTAGTATCTAACAATTTCAACTTAGTATCTCAAAAATGTTTGGATAGTATCTCAACACTCCCTAATCCTTGCCGATGACAAGCATACCCATAACATGATGCACCCACCACCATGCTTGAAAATATGGAAAGTAGTTGCTGTGTTGGATTTGCCCCAAACATAAGCACATTCAGGACAAAAAGTTCATTCATTTGGCAATTATTTTTGCAGTATTACTTGTTAAGTGCCTTGTTGCACACAGGCTGCATGTTTAGGATTTTTTTTTTAAATGTTTATTTTAATTGTATTTTTAAAAATTTTATTCAGGCTTCCTTCTTTTCACTCTGTCTTTTAGGTTAGTACTGTGTAGTAACTACAATGCTGTCTCCATAGGGGAACCCTTTTTGGTTATAGGTAGATCTCTTTTGGGTTCCATGTTGAACCATCTGTGTAAAGGGTTCTACATGGAACTTAAAAGGGTTCTACCTGAATCCAAAATCGTTCTACCTGGAAGCAAAAAGTGTTATTCAAAGGGTTCTCCTATGGGGATAGCCGAATAACACTTTTAGGTTCTAGATAGCACCTTTTTTTCAAAGAATGTAGTGACTGGGTGTATTGATACACCATTTGATACACCAATTAAAGCATATTTAATTGTTTTATTTAACTAGGCAAGTCAGTTAATAACAAATTCTTATTTACAATGAAGGCAAAAAGCCTCCTGTGGGGAAGGGGGCCCTGGGATGAAAAAAAATAAGAAATTAGTGCAATATAAATATAGGACAAAAATATAAATATAGGACAATTAATACCTTTACCATGCTCAAAGTGTCAGATTTTTTTATTTTTTTTATCTACCAATCGGTGCCCTTCTTTGCATAGCATTGGAAAAAAACCCTGGTCTTTGTGGTCGAATCTGTGCTTGAAATATTCTACTCGACTGAGGGACCTAACAGATAATTGTATGTGTGTGGTACAAAGATGGGGTAATCATTAAAAAATAATTTAAACACAGAGTGAATCAGTGCAACTAATTATATGATTTGTTAAACAAATTTAGATTTCTGAAATTATTTAGGCTTGCCATAACAAAGGGGCTGAATAATTATATAGCCAAGTCATTTGAGTTATTATTCTTTTAATTCATTTGTAAAAATGAATATAATTTTCTATTAACTTTGACAGTACGAGGTATTTTGTGTCACAATTATTTCCATTTCAATCACACTTTTTAACACAACAAAATGTGAAAGAATAAAAGGTGAACACTGTAGGTTACTGTAATTCTAGTTAAATATTATTACAGATATTAACATAAAATAATGACAACAACCCTTAATTACATACAGAGTTTTTTTCATTATCGAGCTCCACCGTCATTCCATTTACAGTGACCCAAACTGTCCTTGATTAGCAGAATAGTTACCTCATATAAAGAGATAAAGAGAGATGGGCGAATACATTCCAGTTGCCTGGGCACTTGTTAAAGAATATATTACAGTTGCTCAGGGGGCAGTCTGAAGTATTCATCTGTTAGAAGTCACACAGGTCATTTATCCTGTCGCTATAACACATGTAATTATGCAGGCCAAAATACAGCATATGAAAAACATTGTTCACATTTTAGCTTTGCTCCTTTTTGGATGGCTAAAGTTTTTTGTTATTAGCCAGCGTCTCAGTATCGTTGGCCCAGCATCTCCTTAATTAAACACCTCCTCATATCTGCTAATTAAGAATCATTCAGCCTCTTTCAGTGTCCAGCTGGAAAGAAAAGGACTGTCTTCCTATTTCTTTTGCAGCGCTACATTTTTCCACCATCTCTAAAGACTTTAATTGAATGCTCATATAATGCTAGCGCCTTAAGGTGACACAAGGGCCCGAGGAGGGAAGGCATGCTTGGTGATGAAAAGATCCACACAGGTCCTAGGAGACATAAATTGGCTCGTTAAGAGGAAAAAGATCAGTATGCAACATATTCCTCTTATTCACATTGAAAATAGACAGGTGCAAATAGAAAACAATTAAATCCCTCTGGTGTTTGTACACAGACCAGCCACACAATGTATTTCTATCATTTTCTTTTGGTTTTCAGATTGGTTTAATTGTAGCTGAGGAGGATGCTTGCCATGGATGGTGAAAAAATATGTACTCCTCAGTCTCCAAGGCCATTGTCTCATATTCTCTGAATGGGGGAGGAGAGGTGAGGTGCCAAACAACACTGACACAAACTGAAAAAAATGGGTTGTTTATGAATTTGAAGGACCAATAAAAAGGGATAAAAAATGTAGGTGCTGGATTTTAGGCCAGTAGTAACCACGGGGTGTCCGTTCATAACACGAGGAAGCAGTAGTTCCATTTCAAGGGGTTAATGAAGATCCACACACACACATACAACACCACTCTCTCTGATACTAATTGTGGTTCTGTAAAGAAAAGAGGAGAACTTAGGCTATGGCACAGTTGGGAAAATATATGCCTATTTGCATGTCAACAACTAAACAGGCTATGTGGACCCAAACACATGCTAGGTGCACAAATAACAATAGAGCAATGTAGAAATATCTATACACTATAAAACATAATAAGCATGAGCAATCTACAACCGAAAATAACCTAGCACCACAGACAAATGCTAACAAATGCCAATCGCTATTAAGCATGCGAAATAGTAATGCATTCTGGATGACAATGCTAATGCTAACGCTAGCAGGAGTACACAAGCTAGCTAGCAAGTTTCACACAAATGGTACCTATTTACAACAGTCACTATTTAGCTCCAAACAACAAGACATCAGGATTTTGGCACTTAAATTGAGCTGTATGCACAATAAAGAATAGCAATTTCTTCTAATAAGGTAGAATAAGCTGGAGAGAAAAACAGTTTGGTCATCAGAATGGAATGCCTGAGGACCTGCTTGGTCGGGTATTACGCTAAGTAACCCCGGGAAAACCAAAATAATGGAAAACCAAAATAAAGTTTGGGTCTTGGAAAGGAGATGAGCTGGCTGTTTTTACAGCCGCCCCCAAATGTGTTGTACATATTTGCTTCAACTGACAAGCCTGCTAAGGGTCAGTAGCTTCTTGAGGAAGAGCGGGTAGCTGGATGAGTTGAGCAACAGGCCTGACGTAGATTTGTCCTTGACTTGGATCTCTGCTGTCCTCACTTTCCCGTCTGCTCCAGGGATAACTGACTTGACAGTTCCAACTTGCCAGAGTGCCCTAGGAGACTGATCATCCACGATCATCACAACGGTCCCAACTACAAGGTCTTCCTTATCCTTGTGCCACTTATGGCAGCCATGAAGTGCAGGTAAGTAGTTCTGTGTAAAGCAGTGCCAAAGATGGTTGGGTAGAACCTAGCTGTGTCTCCATCTTTTGTGACTAAGAAGTTCAGTCTCTGGGTAGGCCACCTGTGGGACTGACGAGTCTGGCCACTACATGAGAAGAGAGTTAGGAGTGATTGGATCCGGATCCGCGATGTCTGGCTACACATATCCCAAAGGCTTGGCGTTCAAGATCCCTTCTATTTCGATTTGGACAGTCCTCAGCACCTCTTCGGAGATGGCCTGCGCACCAAGGGTGGTTTGCAGGGCACTCTTGATGGATCTGATCTCCCTGACATCCTCCAAAGTGTTGTGCACTTGGTGGGTTGAAGGCGAAGCAAATCTTCTGACTGGCTAAATGTTCCTGGAGCTGTGGGTGGAGAGTCATGAAGGCCTCCTGTAGCTCTCGCTCCCCTCCCTTGAAATTTGTTCCTCGATCAGACATGATCTCAAATGGCTTTCCTCTTCAAGCGATAAAGCATCTCAACACCATTAGGAATGAATCGGAACCTATGTTTGTCAGTAGATCCACTTCTACAGCCCGGGTGGTCATGCACTTAAAGATGAAGCCCCATCTCTTAAATGTTTTTTTCTGCCAATCATGATGATATACAGTCTAAAGCAGCCCATGCCCGTAGAATCAAATGTGGGCTTGTGGAGCCGCAGTCGGACTGGAGGCAGGTCAGCCATCCTAGGTTGGCCTCACCACTTCCTGCATTTGGTGCCATTCGGTGCCAAGCTGAAAACGGCGAATGGCTGCCCTCCCTCTCAGTATCCAGAACCTTGAACGTAACTCAGCAAACACCCTCTCTGGGCTCGGGTGCCTCAGCTGCTAATCATATTTCTTGATCAGCAACCTGGTGAGAGGATGGCCTGGGTCTAGAACTACTTTGTGAAGAACGTCATGGCACAGCTGTTCACACCTTCAAAGGTGACCTCCAACACGAATCAGTCCGGTGTCGTTGTCAAACTCTGGGGCCACCAGACGTCTGCGCAGAGGGATTGGCTTGCCTGCTTCTAGTAGGGAGAGGTCTTCTGGGAAGCTCTCAGACTGAGCATGTCTGAGTATTTTGAGTTCTGCTTGCTTGAAATCGTTGGCTGAAGGGCTTTAAGCCCCGTGTAGCAACTGCACTGTGGCTTCCACCAGCTCATGGAAAGTGTTGAACTGGGCAACATCAGGAAGAAACGACTTGGAGGAACTTTACTCCAACGGTTGTGTTCTGAAAGCTGAGACAGTTTCTTGTCGCTTGTGATATTGTTAGCCGGATTTCTATCCATGTCCACGTAACGCCAGGCCTGGGGTTCCTGTATTTAAGCGTCTCTTGTGGCTACAAATACTTTGTACCTGCAGGAGTCTGACTGGAGCCAGGTTAAGACTGTTGTAGAATCCGACCAGTACGTGACCTCATGGATTTCCAGGGTGAGTTATTTTCTTAAGGCCACAGCCAGCTGGGCACCGGTGAGTGCAGTGCAGAGCTTGAGTCTTGGCATCAACTGTTGTCGTTCCGGGGCCACTCTTGATCTTGCTGCAAGGAATGCCACTTGGATCCGTCCATTGGTGTCTTCATTTTATCTGTCATAGTTGAAGTATACCTATGATGAAAATTACAGGCCTCTCTCATCTTTTTAAGTGGGAGAACTTGCACAATTGGCGGCTGACTAAATACTTTTTTGCCCCACTGTACCTACACGTACGCTATGGTCACAAGACGCAGGCCTCCTAATTGTCCCTAGAATTTCTAAGCAAACAGCTGGAGGCAGGGCTTTCTCCTATAGAGCTCCATTTTTATGGAATGGTCTGCCTACCCATGTGAGAGACGCAAACTCGGTCTCAACCTTTAAGTCTTTACTGAAGACTCATCTCTTCAGTGGGTCATATGATTGAGTCTATTCTGGCTCAGGAGTGTGAAGGTGAACGGAAAGGCACTGGAGCCACGAACCGCCCTTGCTGTCTCTGCCTGGCCGGTTCCCCTCTTTCCACTGGGATTATCTGCCTCTAACCCTATTACAGGGGCTGAGTCACTGGCTTACTAGGGCTCTTTCATACCGTCCCAAGGAGGGGTGCGTCACTTGAGTGGGTTGAGTCACTTGAGTCACTGATGTGATCTTCCTGTCTGGGTTGGCGCCCCCCCTTGGGTTGTGCCGTGGCAGAGATCTTTGTGGGCTATACTCGGCCTTGTCTCAGGATGGTAAGTTGGTGGTTGAAGATATCCCTCTTAGTGGTGTGCTTTGGCAAATTGGGTGGAGTTATATCCTTCCTGTTTGGCCCTGTCCGGGGGTGTCATCGGATGGGGCCACAGTGTCTCCTGATCCCTCCTGTCTCAGCCTCCAGTATTTATGCTGCAGTAGTGCTGCAGTGTCGGGGGGCTAGGGTCAGTTTGTTATATCTGGAGTACTTCTCCTGTCCTATCCGGTGTCCTGTGGGAATTTAAGTATGCTCTCTCTAATTCTCTCTTTCTTTCTCTCTCTCGGAGGACCTGAGCCCTAGGACCATGCCTCAGGTCTACCTGACATGATGACTCCTTGCTGTCCCCAGTCCACCTGGCCGTGCTGCTGCTCCAGTTTCAACTGTTCTGCCTGTGATTATTATTATTTGACCATGCTGGTCATTTATGAACATTTGAACATCTTGGCCATGTTCTGTTATAATCTCCACCCGGCACAGCCAGAAGAGGACTGGCCACCAAACATAGCCTGGTTCCTCTCTAAGTTTCTTCCTAGGTGTTGGCCTTTCTAGGGAGTTTTTCCAAGAACCCGTGCCTCTACACCTGCATTGCTTGCTGTTTGGGGTTTTAGGCTGGATTTCTGTACAACACTTTGAGATATCAGCTGATGTACGAAGGGCTATATAAATACATTTGATTTGATATTGTACAGCAATGTCATTAGGTAACATGAATACAAAGCCGGCGAGAGGTGGTTAGAATAGGATGGGAGGCCAAGAGCCTGTGTAACCAATAGAGAGTCAGAGGCACTAGTGTGGGAACAAACATAGACTGTCCAACAGTTGGGTAAACAAGAACGTTCATAGTCAACAGAGCATGAAGCAGTCATGAGGCAAATAGCATAAAGCACAAGAAAAAAATATAACAACTTGGGGCTAGCCATTGTAAGTTCAGAGTCACTAGCTCCAACAGTTTGTGTGTACTGGAGGCGAGCGAAAGCTCGGAGCGAGGGGGGAGTGTGGTGGGGGTACCTGTACCAGACAGGGGGAGACAGGCCAGGGCAGACAGTGAACAGATCGCCAGGTGGAATCCAAGCAACAGTGCAGCAGGCAATGGGAGTAGGTGTCACACCCACTTGGAAGAAGCTTTTTTTGGAGGCCTCTGGATTTGGGAGGGGTACGCTGTGAGAGACTCCTGCCATTGTAGAGCTCAAAGGCTTTGACACCTCTCACTTCACACCTCAGTGATAATTGAAGTTGTATCTGTTCTGTCCTAGCAAGCTTGGCAGCCTTAACTTAAATTAAAATATATCATTGTAATGTACTTCTTGGCTTTCAAAATAGCATCAGACCAAACATTACTAACTCAGTTCCAGGTTGGATGGTGTTCTCAGGTCTCTGCTGTTTGTTTCCCAGAGCACCCACTGTATAGTTTGGAAAAATTAATCCTCTGTAGTAGGATTCCTTCCAGGCAATGTTGCCCAAAATCAGGTGGTCGGTTTGGAGTTTTCATCTGGGGTGAAGGTTACGGTGTAGAGGGTAGCATCCTGTATATGTTTCCGCCCTAAAAGCTCCAAGTTTATCTAACTCCAATATACAGTATGTCCCTATGGAACAAGGCCTTACAGTGCATGAGAGATGGCCTTGGATTCCAGGTACCTAGGTATCAAATTATGTTAGGAAAGAGGCTGGACAAAAATAATATACTATAAAAAGATATTGAAACGATTGTGTTTTCTTAACGGTACATAAAACAATCATGGCCATGAAATAGCATATAATTTATCAGTAAAAATATCCCTATGTTTTAGTGTTTTGTATTTGTATTTTTTATTTTGTTTGGTGCGTTAGTTGCTTTGTGTTGAAGACGAGATAAATGAAATAAATTGTCTATATAAACTAAATACAGTAAATTCAATTCAATTCAGTACACTAATAAAGAAAACAAACACATACAAACACATTCAACATAGCATGAATCAACGCACTGTATAATGTCATTTTTATGTTCTGTGAATTACAGTATTTTCTCAACAGATGTAGGAGAACCGTGATTACCTGTTAGGGATGATGCGAATTTTCGCAGCTTTTTGTAAAAAATCGCGCAACATTTCAACGTCCTGCTACTCATGCCAGGAATATAGTATATGCATATGATAAGTATGTGTGTATAGAAAACACCCTGAAGTCTCTAAAACTGGTTAAATCGTGTCTGTGGCTATAACAGAACGTGTTTAGGAGTAAAAATCCCAGGGAAAACTGTTCTCCAAAAACAAAACAAATATTAATCCGCCAGTCAATGTATTGTCTAAGGCGACAGACAAAAAACGAGGATTCCATTACAATGCCTACAGCTTCCACACGATGTTGCCAGTACTGGCATTTTTTGGCTGCTTTATCCTTGGTTAGATGACGTATAGGCACTTCCTTTCTTGGGGCTCACCGCAGGATGTTATGAAAGTGAAAACATGGAGGTTGATTTCAAGACTTGCTGCTATAGAATACAGATCGCCCGTGATCAATTTGATAGATTATTAACGTTTATTAATACCTAAAGTTGGTTTAGAAAAGTAGTTTGAAGTGATTTGTAAAAGTTTATAGGCAACTTTTGTAATTTTAAAAAGTGACTTTGCGTCTTGTAAAGCGGAATTGTCCTGGATCAGACCGGTCTTCATGAAATGACATTTTGGGTATACAATGACGGATTTAATCGGGAAAAAGACCCAATTGTGATGTTTATGGGACATATAGGAGTGCCAACAGAGAAGCTCGTCAAAGGTAATGAATGTTTTATATTTTATTTCTGTGTTTTGTGTAGCGCCGGCTACCGAAAAATCTGATGTTTAGGTGACTTCTGGTATTTTGGGGGGTGCATGCTATCAGATAATAGCTTGTCATGCTTTCGCTGAAAAGCATTTTACAAATCTGACTTGGTGGCTAGATTCACAACAAGTGTAGCTTTAATTCAGTACCTTGCATGTGTGTTTTAATGAAAGTTTGAGTTTTATCGAAAACTATAGGTGGCGCTCTGAAATTTCCGCTGATTGATGTTCCTGCACTGGGATTACATTCTGCGTCATCCCTAATTAAGGTAAAACTGATGAGAGAGTTAATGTGCTGCACATGACTCAACCCTAGCCTCCTGGCTATATGTAATGGGTGTCATTGAACTGATTTACCTATTTGAAGAGGCTGCATAAAGGAGTTTGTTGGTAGAAAGCAGGTATTTTTCTACATGTATTTATTTGAACTCAAAGGGGCTGTTTTTCTGTAAGAGAAGTGCAGGGTCCTTCTTCTATGCGGATGTTGTATATAAATGTGTATTGTTTGCTCAAGGCCAAATAACAACAAATTGTATTGTCTAGTGAATGAGTGCACAGAGAATGGGCCAGACTTTTAGTCTCGTTACAGTTCGACAACCATTTGTTCAGCTGGTTGAAATGAATTTCAGATACAGCTTTGGAAAAAAAACATGAAATAATGAAGAAACTGTTATTTTATTATATGATCAATGTATCATTTACCTATCTGGCAGCATGTAGCCTAGTGGTTAGAATGATGAATGAAGTAACTGAAAAGTCACTGGTTCGAATCCCCAAGCTGACTAGGTGAAAAATCTGTCCATTAACCCTAATCACTCTGGATAAGAGTGTCTGTTAAATTATGTAAATGTACTGTATATTTGGCTAAAAATAAAGCTACACAAATTGTGTTCTCCTATTTTATCATTCAGATTCGTATAAGCTTTCATTGAACATTAATGTTAGCATTACATTGACTGTCTGTTGTGGTAGGGAAGACGTCTGAATACATTATCCCAGTGAGTACAACAGGTCTCCTCCCTCATCTCCTCAACAAAGCCAGTCCACACCTGGCCATTTCTCAAGACATCACATGTCCAAAAGCCACTGAACCTCATCTGGGCTGCCATAGAGACTGGGGGTGTCCTCACAAAAGCATCACATTGAAATGGATCAGTCATGCTCTAAGCCTGTGTGAGAGAAGAGGAGCATAAAGGAAGCAAATGATTCATTGGACTCAAATGACGTCTCGGACAGACATAGACAAATAGGCTACAGGCAGACACTGAATATAAAACACAGGTCTGAAGGGGTACATCAGAATTATTTTCTAATATCAAGTGGATTTATTAAATGGTTTGTAATAATTTATAGTATAGGAACGGTTGCAGATTTATAGTAAAATGATCTAATTTACTGTTTCAAGATGGGAATAAAAATACTAAACTGCTGACAAGAAAGTTGCTATAATAGAAATATCATTTGTCCCTAAAATGTCTTTCAAAGGCTGAAATTTATCAGGAAAGAAAACTGTAAATATTTAAAAAAAACAACTGTAATCTGAATAGCTTTTATTCAACAAGTTTCCATAAATACAGGAGTCCGCTTACAGTCTAATTAAATGTAGAATAGGCCGCAATCACCTCATACTGATAACAGAAAAAAACACAGACTTCATGCACAACAATCACATCCAGGGAAATTAACACATAGGCCATCACATAAGACAGAGTGTACATACACTCATTAAAACTCATATTTCCTTTCTAATCGCCCCAGTAATGCCTTAAAAGCCACAATCTGTCAAATGTAAGTACCATCCTAGTGGGCCAACTACAAAAACAACGGAGGAAATGCATGAAATGCAGATGTTGTAGGTGTCCTCAGAAAGTCAAGGAAATGCAGTGCATCAATGGAGAACACTTTCACACAGAAAGTGCAGACTACAATGATCAAAAGCATCCTTTATTAGGTGCACATCCAAATTGGCACGGGTGAAACGTCGTTCACAATACGAGAAAAATACTTTCTTGATTTACTCCATCCTTGTGAAAGTGAAAGAAAAGAGTGAGAGAAGAGAGAAGAGGGAGGAGGGAGGAGGGGAATAAGTGGAAAACTCAAGGCTGTGATGTACAGTACAGAATGCGGTGAGGATAAGGTTTTTAAGCCATCTTTGCCAGCTGGAATAAACCATTTTGATCCCAACCCTGGTTTGACATCCACTTGATCAACACATTTAGAGCACTCTCTCTTTAGTTAAGTCTCAATATTTTGCACAGTGAGTTTCTTTACTTCAGAAACTTCCCTTGACCCATAGAGTTTTGAATGTGATGAATCTGTGTAATGTACAATATGTAATAAAGCCACTTGTAACCTATGGCCCATGTATTAGGTGCACATATTTTTGTATTTCACATGTTATTCTGAAATTAGAAAACAAAACAAATTTTAAAAGCTTGTAGCCATAGTAATATAACACATTTCATGCTGAAGTGGTAAAAGGTACTTAGCAATGCTGTCTTACAACAGATTCCCTGAACATGGTACAAGCTCAGCCGGTAGATTAATTGAAGCGCAGTGATGTTTGCTTATTCCATGGCATTGTTGAATACTCGTTTTTGATTGGCTTCAATGGCATTCTGGAGTGTGCATTATTTCCCTTTATACAACGGGTGAGTCTCATCCTGAATGCTGATTGGTTAAAAGCACATTCCAGTGGGTGTCTATTCCACAAGTTACCAATAAATCTACTTTTAAATGCCTATTTACTCTGCTCCATCTGACTGCGCAATCCACTGTCTCATTAGCCCAGCCAGGCAATTTATAAACTTCATGTCCACTATAAAAAGCATCCTAGACATTATCTCAAATTTCTTTTAGACAGACATTTAGTTTTCAACAGCGGTGATTTGTATAAACCTTGCTGTCTATCTCGTCGACATTTGCAACAATGTCTCCAGCTGTCCCATAGTAATGAACATGTAGGGGTTGGGAGTCGGGATGAGACAGACAGGCAGGCAGCATTTCTCAGCCAGTTGAAATCATGGCATCATTTTTATGGATATACACAAAGATATGCAAATTGGAAAAAGGTTACACAAAACAAAGTGTAGCTATTTTGCAGTCTTTTTTTAACCTTTATTTAACTAGGCAAGTCAGTTAAGAACAAATTCTTATTTTCAATGACGGCCTAGGAACAGAATAGTGGGTTAACTGCCTGTTCAGGGGCAGAACGATAGATTTGTACCTTGTCAGCTCAGGGGTTTGAACTTGCAACCTTCCGGTTACTAGTCCAATGCTCTTAACACTAGGCTACCCTGCCACCCCAAACTTCAGTGTTTGAAGTAATTGTATTAGTTGTTGGCTAGCTCCTCTGAACAACAGTGTCCAGACGAGAGAGTACATTTTCTACATTGTTATGGATGTATCCAAATAAATGTCACTAGAAAACAGCTTAAACAAATACAAATACAGCTACTGCTGTTATTATTTTTGACGTTTGACATGACTGTAAATTAGCCCTAGTTGGCTAGCAAGCAAGGGATAAGATCGTTGGCATTGAGTATGGAAATTTAACATTTAGAACGAACGACTGGGTTGCGTCCATAGATACAGAACAAAGTCTGAACGACTGGGTTGCGTCCATAGATACAGAACAAAGTCTGAACGACTGGGTTGCGTCCATAGATACAGAACAAAAGTCTGAACGACTGGGTTGCGTCCATAGATACAGAACAAAAGTCTGAATGACTGGGTTGCGTCCATAGATACAGAACAAAAGTCTGAACGAACGACTGGGTTGCGTCCATAGATACAGAACAAAAGTCTGAACGACTGGGTTGCGTCCATAGATACAGAACAAAAGTCTGAACGAACGACTGGGTTGCGTCCATAGATACAGAACAAAAGTCTGAACGACTGGGTTGCGCCCATAGATACAGAACAAAAGTCTGAACGACTGGGTTGCGTCCATAGATACAGAACAAAAGTCTGAACGACTGGGTTGCGCCCATAGATACAGAACAAAAGTCTGAACGAACGACTGGGTTGCGTCCATAGATACAGAACAAAAGTCTGAACGACTGGGTTGCGCCCATAGATACAGAACAAAAGTCTGAACGACTGGGTTGCGTCCATAGATACAGAACAAAAGTCTGAACGACTGGGTTGCGTCCATAGATACAGAACAAAAGTCTGAACGAACGACTGGGTTGCGTCCATAGATACAGAACAAAAGTCTGAACGACTGGGTTGCGTCCATAGATACAGAACAAAAGTCTGAACGAACGACTGGGTTGCGTCCATAGATACAGAACAAAAGTCTGAACGACTGGGTTGCGTCCATAGATACAGAACAAAAGTCTGAACGACTGGGTTGCGTCCATAGATACAGAACAAAAGTCTGAACGACTGGGTTGCGTCCATAGATACAGAACAAAAGTCTGAACGAACGACTGGGTTGCGTCCATAGATACAGAACAAAAGTCTGAACGACTGGGTTGCGTCCATAGATACAGAACAAAAGTCTGAACGAACGACTGGGTTGCGTCCATAGATACAGAACAAAAGTCTGAACGAACGACTGGGTTGCGTCCATAGATACAGAACAAAAGTCTGAACGACTGGGTTGCGTCCATAGATACAGAACAAAAGTCTGAACGACTGGGTTGCGTCCATAGATACAGAACAAAAGTCTGAACGACTGGGTTGCGTCCATAGATACAGAACAAAAGTCTGAACGAACGACTGGGTTGCGTCCATAGATACAGAACAAAAGTCTGAACGAACGACTGGGTTGCGTCCATAGATACAGAACAAAAGTCTGAACGAACGACTGGGTTGCGTCCATAGATACAGAACAAAAGTCTGAACGACTGGGTTGCGTCCATAGATACAGAACAAAAGTCTGAACGACTGGGTTGCGTCCATAGATACAGAACAAAAGTCTGAACGAACGACTGGGTTGCGTCCATAGATACAGAACAAAAGTCTGAACGAACGACTGGGTTGCGTCCATAGATACAGAACAAAAGTCTGAACGACTGGGTTGCGTCCATAGATACAGAACAAAAGTCTGAACGAACGACTGGGTTGCGTCCATAGATACAGAACAAAAGTCTGAACGACTGGGTTGCGTCCATAGATACAGAACAAAAGTCTGAACGACTGGGTTGCGTCCATAGATACAGAACAAAAGTCTGAACGACTGGGTTGCGTCCATAGATACAGAACAAAAGTCTGAACGACTGGGTTGCGTCCATAGATACAGAACAAAAGTCTGAACGAACGACTGGGTTGCGTCCATAGATACAGAACAAAAGTTTGAACAACTGGGTTGCGTCCATAGATACAGAACAAAAGTCTGAACGACTGGGTTGCGTCCATAGATACAGAACAAAAGTCTGAACGACTGGGTTGCGTCCATAGATACAGAACAAAAGTCTGAACGAACGACTGGGTTGCGTCCATAGATACAGAACAAAAGTCTGAACGACTGGGTTGCGTCCATAGATACAGAACAAAAGTCTGAACGACTGGGCTGCGTCCATAGATACAGAACAACAGTCTGAACGACTGGGTTGCATCCATAGATACAGAACAAAAGTCTGAACGACAGGGTTGCGTCCATAGATACAGAACAAAAGTCTGAACGACTGGGTTGCGTCCATAGATACAGAACAAAAGTCTGAACGAACGACTGGGTTGCGTCCATAGATACAGAACAAAAGTCTGAACGACTGGGTTGCGTCCATAGATACAGAACAAAAGTCTGAACGAACGACTGGGTTGCGTCCATAGATACAGAACAAAAGTCTGAACGACTGGGTTGCGTCCATAGATACAGAACAAAAGTCTGAAAGAACGACTGGGTTGCGTCCATAGATACAGAACAAAAGTCTGAACGACTGGGTTGCGTCCATAGATACAGAACAAAAGTCTGAACGAACGACTGGGTTGCGTCCATAGATACAGAACAAAAGTCTGAACGACTGGGTTGCGTCCATAGATACAGAACAAAAGTCTGAACGACTGGGTTGCGTCCATAGATACAGAACAAAAGTCTGAACGACTGGGTTGCGTCCATAGATACAGAACAAAAGTCTGAACGAACGACTGGGTTGCGTCCATAGATACAGAACAAAAGTCTGAACGACTGGGTTGCGTCCATAGATACAGAACAAAAGTCTGAACGAACGACTGGGTTGCGTCCATAGATACAGAACAAAAGTCTGAACGAACGACTGGGTTGCGTCCATAGATACAGAACAAAAGTCTGAACGACTGGGTTGCGTCCATAGATACAGAACAAAAGTCTGAACGACTGGGTTGCGTCCATAGATACAGAACAAAAGTCTGAACGACTGGGTTGCGTCCATAGATACAGAACAAAAGTCTGAACGAACGACTGGGTTGCGTCCATAGATACAGAACAAAAGTCTGAACGACTGGGTTGCGTCCATAGATACAGAACAAAAGTCTGAACGACTGGGTTGCGTCCATAGATACAGAACAAAAGTCTGAACGACTGGGTTGCGTCCATAGATACAGAACAAAAGTCTGAACGAACGACTGGGTTGCGTCCATAGATACAGAACAAAAGTCTGAACGACTGGGTTGCGTCCATAGATACAGAACAAAAGTCTGAACGAACGACTGGGTTGCGTCCATAGATACAGAACAAAAGTCTGAACGACTGGGTTGCGTCCATAGATACAGAACAAAAGTCTGAACGTCTGGGTTGCGTCCATAGATACAGAACAAAAGTCTGAACGAACGACTGGGTTGCGTCCATAGATACAGAACAAAAGTCTGAACGACTGGGTTGCGTCCATAGATACAGAACAAAAGTCTGAACGAACGACTGGGTTGCGTCCATAGATACAGAACAAAAGTCTGAACGACTGGGTTGCGTCCATAGATACAGAACAAAAGTCTGAACGACTGGGTTGCGTCCATAGATACAGAACAAAAGTCTGAACGACTGGGTTGCGTCCATAGATACAGAACAAAAGTCTGAACGAACGACTGGGTTGCGTCCATAGATACAGAACAAAAGTCTGAACGACTGGGTTGCGTCCATAGATACAGAACAAAAGTCTGAACGAACGACTGGGTTGCGTCCATAGATACAGAACAAAAGTCTGAACGAACGACTGGGTTGCGTCCATAGATACAGAACAAAAGTCTGAACGAACGACTGGGTTGCGTCCATAGATACAGAACAAAAGTCTGAACGACTGGGTTGCATCCATAGATACAGAACAAAAGTCTGAACGAACGACTGGGTTGCGTCCATAGATACAGAACAAAAGTCTGAACGACTGGGTTGCGTCCATAGATACAGAACAAAAGTCTGAACGAACGACTGGGTTGCGTCCATAGATACAGAACAAAAGTCTGAACGACTGGGTTGCGTCCATAGATACAGAACAAAAGTCTGAAAGAACGACTGGGTTGCGTCCATAGATACAGAACAAAAGTCTGAACGACTGGGTTGCGTCCATAGATACAGAACAAAAGTCTGAACGAACGACTGGGTTGCGTCCATAGATACAGAACAAAAGTCTGAACGAACGACTGGGTTGCGTCCATAGATACAGAACAAAAGTCTGAACGAACGACTGGGTTGCGTCCATAGATACAGAACAAAAGTCTGAACGAACGACTGGGTTGCGTCCATAGATACAGAACAAAAGTCTGAACGACTGGGTTGCGTCCATAGATACAGAACAAAAGTCTGAACGACTGGGTTGCGTCCATAGATACAGAACAAAAGTCTGAACGAACGACTGGGTTGCGTCCATAGATACAGAACAAAAGTCTGAACGAACGACTGGGTTGCGTCCATAGATACAGAACAAAAGTCTGAACGAACGACTGGGTTGCGTCCATAGATACAGAACAAAAGTCTGAACGACTGGGTTGCGTCCATAGATACAGAACAAAAGTCTGAACGACTGGGTTGCGTCCATAGATACAGAACAAAAGTCTGAACGACTGGGTTGCGTCCATAGATACAGAACAAAAGTCTGAACGAACGACTGGGTTGCGTCCATAGATACAGAACAAAAGTCTGAACGACTGGGTTGCGTCCATAGATACAGAACAAAAGTCTGAACGAACGACTGGGTTGCGTCCATAGATACAGAACAAAAGTCTGAACGACTGGGTTGCGTCCATAGATACAGAACAAAAGTCTGAACGAACGACTGGGTTGCGTCCATAGATACAGAACAAAAGTCTGAACGACTGGGTTGCGTCCATAGATACAGAACAAAAGTCTGAAAGAACGACTGGGTTGCGTCCATAGATACAGAACAAAAGTCTGAACGACTGGGTTGCGTCCATAGATACAGAACAAAAGTCTGAACGAACGACTGGGTTGCGTCCATAGATACAGAACAAAAGTCTGAACGAACGACTGGGTTGCGTCCATAGATACAGAACAAAAGTCTGAACGACTGGGTTGCGTCCATAGATACAGAACAAAAGTCTGAACGAACGACTGGGTTGCGTCCATAGATACAGAACAAAAGGCTGAACGAACGACTGGGTTGCGTCCATAGATACAGAACAAAAGTCTGAACGACTGGGTTGCGTCCATAGATACAGAACAAAAGTCTGAACGTCTGGGTTGCGTCCATAGATACAGAACAAAAGTCTGAACGACTGGGTTGCGTCCATAGATACAGAACAAAAGTCTGAACGACTGGGTTGCGTCCATAGATACAGAACAAAAGTCTGAACGAACGACTGGGTTGCGTCCATAGATACAGAACAAAAGTCTGAACGATTGGGTTGCGTCCATAGATACAGAACAAAAGTCTGAACGACTGGGTTGCGTCCATAGATACAGAACAAAAGTCTGAACGACTGGGTTGCGTCCATAGATACAGAACAAAAGTCTGAACGAACGACTGGGTTGCGTCCATAGATACAGAACAAAAGTCTGAACGACTGGGTTGCGTCCATAGATACAGAACAAAAGTCTGAACGAACGACTGGGTTGCGTCCATAGATACAGAACAAAAGTCTGAACGAACGACTGGGTTGCGTCCATAGATACAGAACAAAAGTCTGAACGAACGACTGGGTTGCGTCCATAGATACAGAACAAAAGTCTGAACGACTGGGTTGCATCCATAGATACAGAACAAAAGTCTGAACGAACGACTGGGTTGCGTCCATAGATACAGAACAAAAGTCTGAACGACTGGGTTGCGTCCATAGATACAGAACAAAAGTCTGAACGAACGACTGGGTTGCGTCCATAGATACAGAACAAAAGTCTGAACGACTGGGTTGCGTCCATAGATACAGAACAAAAGTCTGAAAGAACGACTGGGTTGCGTCCATAGATACAGAACAAAAGTCTGAACGACTGGGTTGCGTCCATAGATACAGAACAAAAGTCTGAACGAACGACTGGGTTGCGTCCATAGATACAGAACAAAAGTCTGAACGAACGACTGGGTTGCGTCCATAGATACAGAACAAAAGTCTGAACGAACGACTGGGTTGCGTCCATAGATACAGAACAAAAGTCTGAACGAACGACTGGGTTGCGTCCATAGATACAGAACAAAAGTCTGAACGACTGGGTTGCGTCCATAGATACAGAACAAAAGTCTGAACGACTGGGTTGCGTCCATAGATACAGAACAAAAGTCTGAACGACTGGGTTGCGTCCATAGATACAGAACAAAAGTCTGAACGACTGGGTTGCGTCCATAGATACAGAACAAAAGTCTGAACGAACGACTGGGTTGCGTCCATAGATACAGAACAAAAGTCTGAACGACTGGGTTGCGTCCATAGATACAGAACAAAAGTCTGAACGAACGACTGGGTTGCGTCCATAGATACAGAACAAAAGTCTGAACGACTGGGTTGCGTCCATAGATACAGAACAAAAGTCTGAACGAACGACTGGGTTGCGTCCATAGATACAGAACAAAAGTCTGAACGACTGGGTTGCGTCCATAGATACAGAACAAAAGTCTGAAAGAACGACTGGGTTGCGTCCATAGATACAGAACAAAAGTCTGAACGACTGGGTTGCGTCCATAGATACAGAACAAAAGTCTGAACGAACGACTGGGTTGCGTCCATAGATACAGAACAAAAGTCTGAACGAACGACTGGGTTGCGTCCATAGATACAGAACAAAAGTCTGAACGACTGGGTTGCGTCCATAGATACAGAACAAAAGTCTGAACGAACGACTGGGTTGCGTCCATAGATACAGAACAAAAGTCTGAACGAACGACTGGGTTGCGTCCATAGATACAGAACAAAAGTCTGAACGACTGGGTTGCGTCCATAGATACAGAACAAAAGTCTGAACGAACGACTGGGTTGCGTCCATAGATACAGAACAAAAGTCTGAAAGAACGACCAGCTGGCTTGGGTAGCAACCCTAGATTAGTGTCAGGACCATATCTTGTGGAAGGATGAAATAGGATGAATAAATAAATAAAAATAAATAAAAAAATGAATATATGACAATCATTATTTGAATATGTTGGTAACCCGTTGTATAAAAGTGATAATGCCCTGGAAGCTGGTGTTTGGAGGATATATTAACAACACCCGTGCCAATATCCTCCAAAGACCAGTTTATCGGGCATTATCACTTAATATAATTCAATGGCTATAGTTCATTCTTACGTGTTCTATGTTTGAGCTGCTTTTGAAACCAAAAGTTTAATTGAAAACATTGATATTGTTGAATATGATTTTCATAATAGCAAGCTATGGCTTGGTTAGCTAAACTAGCAAGTCTGTTTGCTTGGTTACCAATGCAACTACTGTCGTTATCTAGTAAACTTGCTAGCTACCTCAGTGGATGTTGAACACATTTATAGTAGCAAATGCGTTAAATTATAGCCATGGTATAAAAGGGATAATCAACTCGTGGCTCTATGCGTTCTCTGGAAAATAATGCAACTCTGTGGAAGGTTAGTTCCACTTCAGCACCATCCATCCGTCATTCATTATTTTCCATAGAACGCATAGCCTCCTGTTGACTGTCCCTTACTTAACATGCAACAGAAGAGTAAGAGAGCAGTGTGTCTTTTTCTTCATTTTGAGTCTATTGATATTGTATCAGCTGATCCCCAATAAGCTAGTGATCATTTACTGATTAAGCTCTCCAACACACACACACCAGATCCAGTACCACTTGCAGCAGCCAATGCAAAACATAAGGCACAACTTCAGACCTATTCTAAAATGTAACAAATGTTGGTTACAAACATTATTGCATTCCTGTAAAATTGCATTTATTTGGTCTCCAAATTGGATCGGTTGTACAATATGATACAATATAATAGTTCAATAGAGTAATTCAAACCATATTACTACACTTTTAGAAAAAAAGGTTCCAAAAGCGTTCTTCTGGTGTCCCCATAGGACAACCCTTTTTGGTTCCATGTAGAACCCCTCTGTGGAAAGGGTTCTACATGGAACCGAAAAGGGTTCTACCTGGAACCAAAAATAGTTATTCAAAGGGTTCTCCTATGGAGACAGCCAAGGAACCCTTTTAGGTTCTAGATAACACCTTTATTTTCTACAGGTGTAGGTAAGGGAAAGAACTAAAGAGGAAGGTTTTAAAGAACAAAACTGTGTTTGAGTTTCTAATAGACAATTTACCTTGAAGTTCTGCTACATATATGCGTACAATGTAAAATGCTTCAATGTAAGCGTGTGCATACAGTACATTTTGCCCCTGCCGTTGACTGACAAACCCCTCCGCTATTCAGTTCAAACTGAGACTTGTTTTCCCCAGATGGCATTCAAGCACCCTCTGCTTTGAAATATACAAGAGAATGAGTGAATAAAGCCACTATTCAATCAAAGATGGCACAAAGTGGAAACCATTCACATGATTGGAAACCATTCACATGATTGGAGACCATTCACATTATAGGCTATACACCTCCAGTTCTTGACAATGTCGAAGACGTTCAATAGAGTTGGTAAGAAAATGAGTCATGTTTAATTAGTGCCTTTACAACATCAAGATCACATTTAAATGTAAATAGAAACATCAGTTTACTCTCAGCATTTTACAGTTAAATAATTCAACGATGATTAACATTTGAATTATGTCTGGGTGACAGAAAGGTGTAAAGACATGCTTGGAAGATAACTGTTAAGGCGAGATGAGCATACAGATGTAGGATCTTAATTTGAGCTAGTTTGCTACAGCAGGAAAATAATCCTGCAGCAACAGGAAATGTGAATTAATACATGGATTACAATTTTTCGTTATGGCAAACCAAGTCTGGAATTTCCAAGTGGAAATTGCAAACTTTAGAAATCTTTTCAAACTCAAATTGTCACGTCCTGACCTTAGTTCCTTTTTTATGTCTCTATTTTAGTTTGGTCAGGGCGTGAGTTGGGGTGGGCATTCTATGTTTTTGTTCTATGTGTTTGGCCTGGTATGGTTCCCAATCAGAGGTAGCTGTCAATCGTTGTCTCTGATTGAGAACCATACTTAGGCAGCCTGTTTTCCCACTATGGTTTGTGGGTAGTTGTTTTCTGTTTTGTGTATTGCACCTTGCAGAACTGTTCGTTTGTCGTTTTGTTGTTTTTTGTTCAAGTATTCGTATTGATTAAAAGGTATTATGAATACTTACCACACTGCACCTTGGTCTTCTCATTCTCCCAACAACAGACGTTACAGAACTACCCAAAGGACCAAGCAGCGTGGTGAAAGGGACTCCTGGACAGCTGAGTAGAGCTATCTGGAGTATGAGACAACCTGGGAGGAGATAGAGAGGTGGTCGGTCGACCCAGGGAGAGTGCCGGAGCCCGCCTGGGATTCTCTAGAACAGTGCGAGGAGGGGTACCGGAGAATGGAGTTGGCGACACAAACACGGCTGGCAAGGAAGCCCGAGAGGCAGCCCCAAAACAATTTAGGGGGAGGCACACGGGGAGTGTGGCAGAGTCAGGTTGGAGACCTGAGCCAACTCCCCGTGCTTACCGTGGTGGGCGTCGTACTGGTCAGGCACCGTGTTATGCGGTGGAGCGCACGGTGTCTCCAGTACGCATTCTTAGCCCGGTGCTCTACATCCCAGCTCCCTGCATCTGCCGGGCTAGGGTGAGGATCCAGCCAGGGCGGATGGTGCCAGCCCTGCTCTCCAGACAGCCAGTGCATCTCCTCGGGCCAGGATATCCTGCGTCGGCTCTGCACACTGTGTCTCCCATGTGTCTGCACAGCCCAGTGCGTCCTGTACCTGTACCACGTGCCGGGCTAAAATCACCATCCAGCCAGGACGGGTTGTGCAGGCCCTTAGTTCAAGACCTCCACTGCGCCTCCACGGCCCGGTCTATCCTGAGCCTCCTCAGAGGACCAGGCTGTCTCTCTGTCTCCTCCCTCCAGGTTCTCCCCCTGTCCGGAGCCGCCAGAGCCGCCCGTCAGTCGGGAGCTGCCAGAGCCGCCCGACAGTCGGGAGCTGCCATAGCCGCCCGTCAGTCGGGAGCTGCCATAGCCGCCCGTCAGTCGGGAGCTTCCAGAGTCTCCCGCCTTTCCGGCGCTGTCAGAGTCTCCCGCCTGTCCGGCGCTGTCAGAGTCTCCCGTCTATTCGGGGCCCGCTGTAAGGGCCCCCAGTCCGGAGTCAGCGGTGAGGGTCGTGGCTCCAAAGGCGCCACCTTAGTGGGCCAAGACTAAGGTGGAGTGGGGTCCACGTCCTGCACCGGAGCCGCCACCGCGGATAGATGCCCACCCAGACCCTCCCCTATGGGTTTATGTTTTGCGGCCGGAGTCCGCACCTTTTGGGGGGTGTACTGTCACGTCCTGGCCGTAGTTCCTTTTTTATGTCTCTAGTTTAGTTTGGTCAGGGCGTGAGTTGGGGTGGGCATTCTATGTTTTTGTTCTATGTGTTTGGCTTCATGGTTCTCAATCAGAGGCAGCTGTCAATCGTTGTCTCTGATTGAGAACCATACTTAGGCAGCCTGTTTTCCCACTATGGTTTGTGGGTAGTTGTTTTGTGTATTGCACCTTGCAGAACTGTTCGTTTGTCGTTTTGTTGTTTTTTTGTTCAAGTATTCGTATTGATTAAAAGGTATTATGAATACTTACCACGCTGCACCTTGGTCTTCTCCTTCTCCCGACAACAGACATTACACAAATACACTACAGGTTTGCATTTCTGAGCAACAAAAGAATGATCAAATTAAGACCGTACATCTGTAGAAAAAAATACAACAAATGGCAAGGATAGCCTACATCATGACAACAAAAGAATATGCAAGGAGTAAATGGAAACCTACAGTTATTATGAAGTCCCAATGTATATTTTGCCAGATGTTATCCTCTTCACTGGTTTGCATTCCCACACATAGCAACTATAATCAGGACCTACTCCACAGCATCATAATGGACTGTCATAGCTTAGTTAATTAAAGTCTATTGCACTTAGCAAGGAAAACATAACAAGTAATTATATTACAAGACAGAGGCAATGTGAGGCTAACAATAGCAATGACACTCCACTGTCTTTCACATTGTATTTTCAATGAGGGGTAGGAGTCTGTGGTGAATTGAATGGTCTTTCCTTTCATGTGACTGACTGAATATAGGCAAAAAATTATGTGTGTGTCAGTGACAGAGAGAGAGGGATTGTGCTTCCTTTAAGATTGTCTGGGTTAGTTAGAAAAGGAGCTCTCTGTCTCTCATATATACAGTCATTTAATATGTTGTGGTTAGGCATTTTGCCAGTCACATAGCTGCTTGTATAAACACTGTACTGTATAGACAAATCATGTATGTCTGTGGTTGCCAAACTTCATCATGCACTTCATCTATCAATCCATTTCAGAAAAAAACAAGCATCCTTTTTAATCATGTCACTATTGAGCCAAATTGGCAAGCACTTAGTCGACTGTCACGGATTTCAAAGGCCTTCAATGTTTGTCCTCTTGTTGTTGGAAGTTTTGCCTCTCACTATTTCTTCGGTGATGATCTGCAATGATTCAGAGTTTCTGTGCCAGAATATGCAGTGAGATTCCCCCAGATATTTACCACCAATGAGAGAAATGCCTACCATGTCTGATGCTGCTCTTCAAATACAGCCACACTGACCTGCTGCTCGCTCCGGGTTAAGACGCACACAGTTGTGGAATTCTTGGACCTCGCGTTAGTCAAAACCCATAAACTGATGGACAACCTCTCACAGGAGGACTGTGGGCAACAGTGAACAGAGAAAATGCAGCTAGTATTCATTCACATTCACTATGATGCACTTTCCAATCAAAGGGATTCCTCTTCATAAACACATGAACTTAAAAATGCCTGGGTAGGAAAATGGACAGGCAAATACAGTCTCCACAAACGGCAGAACAGGAGCTTACTCATGACAATGTATACCACTAAACCATGCATTAACCAATGTTTCCTCAAAAGGTACTAATGCCATAAGGGGTTAGGGTGAAACAAATAGCTTCTCCTCTTTCTGTCACTCTATCAATCCATTTCAAACTGCAGGTTGATCTTTCTTCGGTTATTTCTCTGTAATCTTAGATCCCAGTCGTTTCCAGAGGTTAAATTCCAACAGGGACCTGGAAGACCAGTGTGTGGCTAATAGAGTAGGAGAGGAGACAGAGTTGCTTTCCATAACGACTTAAACTAACAGCAGGCCGGGACTTTGGGAGGAAGGCTCTAAGAAGGGTGTGACGGGAGGTTTAGACATCAAATCCCAGGCTTATCTCTACACTGGTTAGGTTTTTAACTGACGACTTTGAAGTCCAGTTTCTCTCCCTGAGGATCAATATCACTGATGGTGTCTGTCTTTAGTATTCAGCGTAATGATATAATCTGAGACATCAAGATAGAACAACATAACTGTTTTCGATTTTTAGAATGTGTGTTTTATTTATTTGCTTTATGATTTATAGTGATAGTATCAATATTGATAAGATATTGGAGGAAATTAATATTTTCACATGTCAAAAAGAAAATATGTTTCCTATCTGAAAAGTGATCATATTCAACAATTCAACAGAGGTCAATTGTTTGCTATACATTAAGTCTCTAAAATACATCAGATACTGTTCCACCTATTATTTAGTAACATGTTAACAAAGCTATTGGTTGGAATGTGTATTTGACCTCTGTTTCTCCAAATACAGCACACAGTTTAGTAATAACAGATTTACCATGGGGCCAACCAAAACAGAAATGGATGTGATAAATGTATTTTCTACACTATACTGCCATCATATGGACACTTTCAGACCTACATGTAACTCAAGGAGATTCATCATTCACGACAAACACCAACCACATCATCATTTTCCAGCTGAATAAGACAGACAGCTGAATAAGACAGACAGCTGAATAAGACAGACAGCTGAATAAGACAGACAGCTGAATAAGACAGACAGCTGAATAAGACAGACAGCTGAATAAGACAGACAACTGAATAAGACAGACAGCTGAATAAGACAGACAGCTGAATAAGACAGACAGCTGAATAAGACAGACAGCTGAATAAGACAGACAGCTGAATAAGACAGACAGCTGAATAAGACAGACAGCTGAATAAGACAGACAGCTGAATAAGACAGACAGCTGAATAAGACAGACAGCTGAATAAGACAGACAACTGAATAAGACAGACAGCTGAATAAGACAGACAGCTGAATAAGACAGACAGCTGAATAAGACAGAGTGGCAGAGATCTTGTCGGATAAAAGATCATTTTGTTTTTACTAATACAAAAAAAAGAAGTAGCAGTTTGATATTTAGCTGCAAATGTAGATTTGTGAATGATCTCATTCAATAAAAGCTTAATCATCGACAGTACAGGACACCTCTGAATATTGTCCTACCAGAGGCTCCAGCAGGCAGTTGTGTGCAATGCACTCATTATAGACACACACTCATTAAGACACAACACAAAGAGAAGATGTCAGAGGCTCATAGTGAGCTCTACTCTAACCTCTGACAGAGCTCCTACATTACAGTGTTGCTAAAGGTGTCCGCTCACTGTTCTTCCCAACACTGACATCTCGAGTGGCTTGGACATATTAATGCAACCTGTACAGTTGATATTGTGATAAAAAGGCAGCTTCTAGCATGTAGAGAGCTTTCTATATGGCCATTGTTGATCCTCTATTGCTGATAACGTGGTCTCCAACCCTCACTTTACTGAACTTGTGTGTTTGAGGTATGAGTAAAAAGTACATAATAACCACTCTCCTGCATTGAAGGCTTCAGTGGATATACAGGTGAACTGGACAAGGATGGAGATTATGTTTAAATATGTCCTAGTCAGACCCCTTTTAAAATGAATATCCTGTAGAAAAACACTTGGTTTAGTTTTACCATGATAAAATCCGAAATGTCCTGCTAAAGTCAGCTAAACGGAAATGTAATTTCACAGTATGACTATACAAATAGCAAAAACCCTTCAAGGTATAAAATGAAGGATATATTTTTTGCATATGAAATGATATCTGAGGTGTCTATGGGTGGTTTTTGGTGGGCCTGGGAGACCCGTGAGTTTAAAGCAGTGTTGTGGTTTGATTCTGTGACATACAACAGTAAAACCATCAGTCTTACACATCACTGGACCTCTTGATCTTTGGCCCGCCTGGCCTACATATGGAGACTCACCGCCAAATGCAAAGTTCTGGTTAAACATTGTCCCAACGTTTGCGTTCAGCCTGCTGTTGTTTTTACACTAAAGGTCCCGCAATTGTTGGAGGCATTATTGACTTTGTAATTAAACTATTTTAACGTCAGGATTTGGTCATCATTAGACTTCAAGCCATCTGTTCCCATCCATGGTCTGAAATGGATTTTCCCCTTGAGTAGATAAAGGATAACACTGATGGGGAATATCATTCATTTAGCTTTATTTATTCATGTTGTGGAGACAAATGCTGAATCCTCTACTTTAATACATAGCTTGTGCACGTACGTATCAACTCAATACATTTAAATAGTGTATCGCTTCGAAATGATATCATTTCGGCACACAAATGCCCTGGTCAATCTAATGTTACTGATTATGGTTTTATTGGCTTCCATCTGCTCAAAGGCTAACAAAGCTCCATTTAGACAATTCCCCGGAAGTTTCTCTAAAGGGCCACAATGTATAAACAGCTTGATCCCGCTGTGGGTCAAACACCTCTATTGGTTCTAGTTTCTGGTAAACACCTTTATCTGACCATATCTCCCTCTATTGTACAACGAAGAAATCAAATAATAACAGACAAAGCTCAACTTTGATCCACTGCTTCTTGCATTGTCATTCCGGACAGTAATCTTTCTTTCGTCACCTGGTGTAGGTCCAGTTGAGCCATTAAAGGGATGTGTATTCAGAGTTTTGACACTGAGGCTTTCAATTGAGAGATTAGAGATTGTTATTTTGGATGTACTGACAACCAGACAAATGGCTGAAGAAGCACATGAACGCAAACTAACAAAGTCTCTCTCTCTCTCTCTCTCTCTCTCTCTCTCTCTAATGAATGAAGCCTTACAGTATTATTTAATAAATGTTAATCTGTATTGCAAACAACAGTAATTTCTAAGCTCCTACCTCTCATTCGGTCATATACAGGTCAAACACCTCTATTGGTGTATAAGTACATTTTCTACTAATTTTACATTTATCAAAACCTAAGATACAAAAATGTTTTGCTTACAGTTTAGTTTCAACACCGTCTGGCCTAACCCAGATAGAGAGTATATATTTCCAGCATTAATATTACATTGTAACAGGCTATAAAGGCAACTAAAATAAATAACATGCTGTTTTAAAACTTGTATAATCAATCAAACCTGTCTTACATGAGACTATATATTTTACATTTCAAATGTTTACATTCCTGGTATTATTCTACAGGTATTTATTTACATGTTGACTCAGAAAATACACAAAGTCGCCTTTGACCACATGAAGATGAACAGATTGAATTATATTAAAATGGTTCAATTGCAAATGATTCATTAATTAAATTCATCAAAACATTTCACTGCACATTGACTGAACAGCTGAGGGCTTCATAAATGGACAAAATATATATAGGCTACATAAGAGATACTTTAAGCATATTTCTGTCTGTGATCTGAGTCGTTGCTTACAGTGACTGAGTGGTGTGGGAGGGAACGGAGGACCGTGAGGAGTGGTGTGGGAGGGAACGGAGGACCTTGAGGAGTGGTGTGGGAGAGAACGGAGGACCTTGAGGAGTGGTGTGGGAGGGAACGGAGGACCTTGAGGAGTGGTGTGGGAGGGAACGGAGGACCTTGAGGAGTGGTGTGGGAGAGAACGGAGGACCTTGAGGAACGGTGTGGGAGGGAACGGAGGACCTTGAGGAACGGTGTGGGAGGGAACGGAGGACCTTGAGGAGTGGTGTGGGAGAGAACGGAGGACCTTGAGGAGTGGTGTGGGAGAGAACGGAGGACCTTGAGGAACGGTGTGGGAGGGAACGGAGGACCTTGAGGAACGGTGTGGGAGGGAACGGAGGACCTTGAGGAACGGTGTGGGAGGGAACGGAGGACCTTGAGGAACGGTGTGGGAGGGAACGGAGGGCCTTGAGGAACGGTGTGGGAGGGAACGGAGGACCTTGAGGAACGGTGTGGGAGAGAACGGAGGACCTTGAGGAACGGTGTGGGAGAGAACGGAGGACCTTGAGGAGTGGTGTGGGAGGGAACGGAGGACCTTGAGGAACGGTGTGGGAGGGAACGGAGGACCTTGAGGAACGGTGTGGGAGAGAACGGAGGACCTTGAGGAGTGGTGTGGGAGGGAACGGAGGACCTTGAGGAACGGTGTGGGAGGGAACGGAGGACCTTGAGGAACCGTGTGGGAGGGAACGGAGGACCTTGACGAACGGTGTGGGAGAGAACGGAGGACCTTGAGGAGTGGTATGGGAGGGAAAGGAGGACCTTGAGGAACGTGTGGGAGGGAACGGAGGACCTTGAGGAACGGTGTGGGAGGGAACGGAGGACCTTGAGGAACGGTGTGGGAGGGAATGGAGGACCTTGACGAACGGTGTGGAAGGGAACGGAGGACCTTGAGGAACGGTGTGGGAGGGAACGGAGGACCTTGAGGAACGGTGTGGGAGGGACTGGAGGACCTTGAGGAATGGTGTGGGAGAGAACGGAGGACCTTGAGGAGTGGTGTGGGAGGGAACGGAGGACCTTGAGGAGTGGTGTGGGAGGGAACGGAGGACCTTGTGGAACGGTGTGGAAGGGAACGGAGGACCTTGAGGAGTGGTGTGAGAGGGAACGGAAGACCTTGAGGAGTGGTGTGGGGGAACGGAAGACCTTGAGGAACGGTGTGGGAGAGAACGGAGGACCTTGAGGAGTGGTGTGAGAGGGAACGGAGGACCTTAAGGAGTGGTGTGAGAGGGAACGGAGGACCTTAAGGAGCGGTGTGAGAGGGAACGGAGGACCTTAAGGAGCGGTGTGGGAGGGAACGGAAGACCTTAAGGAGTGGTGTGAGAGGGAACGGAGGACCTTAAGGAGCGGTGTGGGAGGGAACGGAAGACCTTGAGGAACGGCGTGGGAGGGAACGGAGGACCTTGAGGAACGGTGTGGGAGAGAACGGAAGACCTTGAGGAACGGAGTGGGAGGGAACGGAGGACCTTGAGGAATGGTGTGGGAGAGAACGGAAGACCTTGAGGAGTTGTGTGAGAGGGAACGGAGGACCTTGAGGAGTGGTGTGAGAGGGAACGGAGGACCTTGAGGAACGGCGTGGGAGGGAACGGAGGACCTTGAGGAATGGTGTGGGAGAGAACGGAAGACCTTGAGGAGTTGTGTGAGAGGGAACGGAGGACCTTGAGGAATGGTGTGGGAGAGAAAGGAAGACCTTGAGGAGTTGTGTGAGAGGGAACGGAGGACCTTGAGGAGTGGTGTGAGAGGGAACGGAGGACCTTGAGGAACGGCGTGGGAGGGAACGGAGGACCTTGAGGAACGGCGTGGGAGGGAACGGAGGACCTTATGGAGCGGTGTGAGAGGGAACGGAGGACCTTGAGGAGTGGTGTGAGAGGGAACGGAGGACCTTGAGGAATGGTGTGGGAGGGAACGGAGGACCTTGAGGAGTGGTGTGAGAGGGAACGGAGGACCTTGAGGAACGGCGTGGGAGGGAACGGAGGACCTTGAGGAATGGTGTGGGAGAGAACGGAAGACCTTGAGGAGTTGTGTGAGAGGGAACGGAGGACCTTGAGGAGTGGTGTGAGAGGGAACGGAGGACCTTGAGGAACGGCGTGGGGAGGGAACGGAGGACCTTATGGAGCGGTGTGAGAGGGAACAGAGGACCTTATGGAGCGGTGTGAGAGGGAACGGAGGACCTTGACGAGTGGTGTGAGAGGGAACGGAGGACCTTGACGAGTGGTGTGAGAGGGAACGGAGGACCTTGACGAGTGGTGTGAGAGGGAACGGAGGACCTTGACGAGTGGTGTGAGAGGGAACGGAGGACCTTGACGAGTGGTGTGAGAGGGAACGGAGGACCTTGACGAGTGGTGTGAGAGGGAACGGAGGACCTTATGGAGCGGTGTGAGAGGGAACGGAGGACCTTGACGAGTGGTGTGAGAGGGAACGGAGGACCTTGACGAGTGGTGTGAGAGGGAACGGAGGACCTTGAGGAATGGTGTGGGAGGTAACGGAGGACCTTGAGGAACGGCGTGGGAGGGAACGGAAGACCTTGAGGAACGGAGTGGGAGGGAACGGAGGACCTTGAGGAATGGTGTGGGAGAGAACGGAAGACCTTGAGGAGTTGTGTGAGAGGGAACGGAGGACCTTGAGGAGTGGTGTAAGAGGGAACGGAGGACCTTGAGGAATGGCGTGGGAGGGAACGGAGGACCTTGAGGAATGGTGTGGGAGAGAACGGAAGACCTTGAGGAGTTGTGTGAGAGGGAACGGAGGACCTTGAGGAATGGTGTGGGAGAGAAAGGAAGACCTTGAGGAGTTGTGTGAGAGGGAACGGAGGACCTTGAGGAGTGGTGTGAGAGGGAACGGAGGACCTTGAGGAACGGCGTGGGAGGGAACGGAGGACCTTGAGGAACGGCGTGGGAGGGAACGGAGGACCTTATGGAGCGGTGTGAGAGGGAACGGAGGACCTTGAGGAGTGGTGTGAGAGGGAACGGAGGACCTTGAGGAATGGGTGGGAGGGAACGGAGGACCTTGAGGAGTGGTGTGAGAGGGAACAGAGGACCTTATGGAGCGGTGTGAGAGGGAACGGAGGACCTTGACGAGTGGTGTGAGAGGGAACGGAGGACCTTGACGAGTGGTGTGAGAGGGAACAGAGGACCTTATGGAGCGGTGTGAGAGGGAACGGAGGACCTTGACGAGTGGTGTGAGAGGGAACGGAGGACCTTGACGAGTGGTGTGAGAGGGAACGGAGGACCTTGAGGAATGGTGTGGGAGGTAACGGAGGACCTTGAGGAACGGCGTGGGAGAGAACGGAAGACCTTGAGGAACGGAGTGGGAGGGAACGGAGGACCTTGAGGAATGGTGTGGGAGAGAACGGAAGACCTTGAGGAGTTGTGTGAGAGGGAACGGAGGACCTTGAGGAGTGGTGTGAGAGGGAACGGAGGACCTTGAGGAACGGCGTGGGAGGGAACGGAGGACCTTGAGGAATGGTGTGGGAGAGAACGGAAGACCTTGAGGAGTTGTGTGAGAGGGAACGGAGGACCTTGAGGAATGGTGTGGGAGAGAAAGGAAGACCTTGAGGAGTTGTGTGAGAGGGAACGGAGGACCTTGAGGAGTGGTGTGAGAGGGAACGGAGGACCTTGAGGAACGGCGTGGGAGGGAACGGAGGACCTTGAGGAACGGCGTGGGAGGGAACGGAGGACCTTATGGAGCGGTGTGAGAGGGAACGGAGGACCTTGAGGAGTGGTGTGAGAGGGAACGGAGGACCTTGAGGAATGGTGTGGGAGGGAACGGAGGACCTTGAGGAGTGGTGTGAGAGGGAACGGAGGACCTTGAGGAACGGCGTGGGAGGGAACGGAGGACCTTGAGGAATGGTGTGGGAGAGAACGGAAGACCTTAAGGAGTTGTGTGAGAGGGAACGGAGGACCTTGAGGAGTGGTGTGAGAGGGAACGGAGGACCTTGAGGAACGGCGTGGGAGGGAACGGAGGACCTTATGGAGCGGTGTGAGAGGGAACAGAGGACCTTATGGAGCGGTGTGAGAGGGAACGGAGGACCTTGACGAGTGGTGTGAGAGGGAACGGAGGACCTTGACGAGTGGTGTGAGAGGGAACGGAGGACCTTGACGAGTGGTGTGAGAGGGAACGGAGGACCTTGACGAGTGGTGTGAGAGGGAACGGAGGACCTTGACGAGTGGTGTGAGAGGGAACGGAGGACCTTGACGAGTGGTGTGAGAGGGAACAGAGGACCTTATGGAGCGGTGTGAGAGGGAACGGAGGACCTTGAGGAGTGGTGTGAGAGGGAACGGAGGACCTTGAGGAATGGTGTGGGAGGTAACGGAGGACCTTGAGGAACGGCGTGGGAGGGAACGGAGGACCTTGAGGAGTTGTGTGAGAGGGAACGGAGGACCTTATGGAGTTGTGTGAGAGGGAACGGAGGACCTTAAGGAGTGGTGTGAGAGGGAACGGAGGACCTTGAGGAACGGCGTGGGAGGGAACGGAGGACCTTGAGGAGTTGTGTGAGAGGGAAAGGAGGACCTTATGGAGCGGTGTGAGAGGGAACGGAGGACCTTGAGGAACGGCGTGGGAGGGAACGGAGGACCTTATGGAGCGGTGTGAGAGGGAACAGAGGACCTTGAGGAGTGGTGTGAGAGGGAACGGAGGACCTTGAGGAATGGTGTGGGAGGGAACGGAGGACCTTGAGGAGTGGTGTGAGAGGGAACGGAGGACCTTGAGGAACGGTGTGGGAGGGAACGGAGGACCTTATGGAGCGGTGTGAGAGGGAACGGAGGACCTTGAGGAGCGGTGTGAGAGGGAACGGAGGACCTTGAGGAGTGGTGTGAGAGGGAACGGAGGACCTTGAGGAATGGTGTGGGAGGTAACGGAGGACCTTGAGGAACGGCGTGGGAGGGAACGGAGGACCTTGAGGAGTTGTGTGAGAGGGAACGGAGGACCTTATGGAGTTGTGTGAGAGGGAACGGAGGACCTTAAGGAGTGGTGTGAGAGGGAACGGAGGACCTTGAGGAACGGCGTGGGAGGGAACGGAGGACCTTGAGGAGTTGTGTGAGAGGGAACGGAGGACCTTATGGAGCGGTGTGAGAGGGAACAGAGGACCTTGAGGAGTGGTGTGAGAGGGAACAGAGGACCTTATGGAGTGGTGTGAGAGGGAACGGAGGACCTTGAGGAGTGGTGTGAGAGGGAACAGAGGACCTTATGGAGCGGTGTGAGAGGGAACGGAGGACCTTGAGGAGTGGTGTGAGAGGGAACGGAGGACCTTGACGAGTGGTGTGAGAGGGAACGGAGGACCTTGAGGAATGGTGTGGGAGGTAACGGAGGACCTTGAGGAACGGCGTGGGAGGGAACGGAGGACCTTGAGGAGTTGTGTGAGAGGGAACGGAGGACCTTATGGAGTTGTGTGAGAGGGAACGGAGGACCTTAAGGAGTGGTGTGAGAGGGAATGGAGGACCTTGAGGAACGGCGTGGGAGGGAACGGAGGACCTTGAGGAACGGTGTGGGAGGGAAGGGAGGACCATATGGAGTGGTGTGAGAGGGAACAGAGGACCTTATGGAACGGTGTGAGAGGGAACGGAGGACCTTGAGGAGTGGTGTGAGAGGGAACAGAGGACCTTATGGAGTGGTGTGAGAGGGAACGGAGGACCTTGAGGAGTGGTGTGAGAGGGAACAGAGGACCTTATGGAGCGGTGTGAGAGGGAACAGAGGACCTTATGGAGCGGTGTGAGAGGGAACAGAGGACCTTATGGAATGGTGTGGGAGGGAACGGAGGACCTTGAGGAATGGTGTGGGAGGGAACGGAGGACCTTGAGGAACGGTGTGGGAGGGAAGGGAGGACCATATGGAGTGGTGTGAGAGGGAACAGAGGACCTTATGGAACGGTGTGAGAGGGAACGGAGGACCTTGAGGAGTGGTGTGGGAGGGAACGGAGGACCTTGAGGAATGGTGTGGGAGGGAACGGAGGACCTTGAGGAACGGTGTGGGAGGGAACGGAGGACCTTGAGGAGTTGTGTGAGAGGGAACGGAGGACCTTGAGGAACGGCGTGGGAGGGAACGGAGGACCTTGAGGAGCGGTGTGAGAGGGAACGGAGGACCTTATGGAGCGGTGTGAGAGGTAACGGAGGACCTTGAGGAACGGCGTGGGAGGGAACGGAGGACCTTGAGGAGTTGTGTGAGAGGGAACGGAGGACCTTATGGAGTTGTGTGAGAGGGAACGGAGGACCTTAAGGAGTGGTGTGAGAGGGAACGGAGGACCTTGAGGAACGGCGTGGGAGGGAACGGAGGACCTTGAGGAGTTGTGTGAGAGGGAACGGAGGACCTTATGGAGCGGTGTGAGAGGGAACAGAGGACCTTGAGGAGTGGTGTGAGAGGGAACAGAGGACCTTATGGAGTGGTGTGAGAGGGAACGGAGGACCTTGAGGAGTGGTGTGAGAGGGAACGGAGGACCTTATGGAGCGGTGTGAGAGGGAACAGAGGACCTTATGGAACGGTGTGGGAGAGAACGGAGGACCTTGAGGAGTGGTGTGAGAGGGAACAGAGGACCTTATGGAGTGGTGTGAGAGGGAACGGAGGACCTTGAGGAGTGGTGTGAGAGGGAACGGAGGACCTTATGGAGCGGTGTGAGAGGGAACGGAGGACCTTGAGGAGTGGTGTGGGAGGGAAAGGAGGACCTTGAGGAGTGGTGTGGGAGGGAACGGAGGACCTTGAGGAGTTGTGTGAGAGGGAACGGAGGACCTTATGGAGCGGTGTGAGAGGGAACAGAGGACCTTATGGAACGGTGTGGGAGAGAACGGAGGACCTTGAGGAATGGTGGGAGGGAACAGAGGACCTTGAGGAACGGTGTGGGAGGGAAGGGAGGACCTTATGGAGCGGTGTGAGAGGGAACAGAGGACCTTATGGAACGGTGTGAGAGGGAACAGAGGACCTTATGGAACGGTGTGAGAGGGAACGGAGGACCTTGAGGAACGGCGTGGGAGGGAACGGAGGGCCTTGAGGAACGGTGTGGGAGGGAACGGAGGACCTTATGGAGCGGTGTGAGAGGGAATGGAGGACCTTATGGAGCAGTGTGAGAGGGAACGGAGGACCTTGAGGAGTGGTGGTGGTTGGAGGTTCTGTCACAGCTCACGGTCCTCCTCCACTAGACCCCATAAACACAGTGTTGATGGGTGGCAGCGATGACACCATGTCACGTACCTCTGATGATCCCTGGTGAGGAAGCGGTGCATCCTGGGAGTGGAACTGGGCAGGACCTCCATACATGCACGGTGCGGAGATCGAGGAGGGGAGGGGAGGAGCTAGAGACAAAAACAAGATTATCTTGAATGGGAAACTTACTAGAACAATTATACAAAGCACTCATCGTTTCACCCAGGCCATTGCTACACATTGGTAGTGGAACAATGCCGTTCCCTATTACAATGTAAAGTGCCTTGAGCACTAAATATAAATGAAATCCATCACTGACCTGCAGGTGTGCCCAGTGAGTCAGACTCAGGGTAGTAAGGGCCTGCCGGCTTTCTGCCTGTGTCATCCAGGATGTTGAGGGGGTCGTGTACATCAGCGTATGTTGGGACGGAACGGATACTGCTCACACTGCTGATAACTGACACATGCTGGTCTATCATGGAACCCAGCCTCTGGCTATCCAGGTAGCCACTGTTTCCATAGTACCCTGAAAAACAGAGAGGTTCCTCTATGAGAAGAATACACATTTATGGTACAACTTATTGTTAGGGCCCTGAGTTATTTCTGACTAGGTGACGTGACCACATGATCTAACCAGGAAAAACAGACTACTCAGGGCCTATTTCAATATAATTCATCCTTACCACTGTGTCCTGCTGTTGAGTAGGCAGACTCCTGACAGCCACTACTGTTTAACCCACTCATGACAAAGTTGTATCCTCCAGAGTCCAGTAGCTGAGTCTCCATCCCAGGATCAGGGACTGTGCTGTAATTGGAGGTGGGTCTGGAGCTGTAGGGGGACACAGCACAGCTGCTGTTGAAGTAGTCTTTGGCCAGGTGCTGCTCACTGAAGGACGGGTAGTGGCTGCTATCGGAGCCGGTGTGGTAGGCAGGGGCCTGAGCGTGTGTCTGGGGCCTGAACACAGCCTGGTAGTTGGAAGTGGTTGGGTAGTAGCTGGGGCTACTGGAAGGCAGGCTCTGGTACATGGTGTCTGGGAAGGCTTGGCAGGAGATGTGGGGCTGGATGGTGGTGCAGGCGATCTGGGGTATGACGGCCATGGGGCCCTGGTTGATGACACTGCCCCTGTTCACCATGGCTGGGGAGATGGGAGGGGTCATCAGAGGGCCACTGTTCTGGGAAAAGTCCATTTGTCCTTGGAGTATAGAGGAAAGTGACTAAGATTTTAGACAATACAATAGGAACATTTATTATTAAATTAGCAATAGTCACACAAACTTATTTATGTTAAACCAATGAAAGTTTCAATAAAGCTCACATACAATCGGGCAAATTCAATTCAGGAACTGACTGAGAAAATGTCACCCTAAAAATGCATTTGTACCTGACAGAGAGAATCCATCTGTTTCAGAGCCTTGGTAGACAGTCATGTTTGCCTGCTGATTAGCTGACAGGGTCATGTATGTGTGTTCTGACAGGGACTCGTTCTTCACAGACAGATCACTGGACATCGCGCTGGGCTTGTTACGGTTGGCCAGGAAACAGGAGCTAGGGGAGGCAGTGAATGCCGCCTTGCTGCCATCTGAAAATAATCACAACAATGTACCTCAGTGATCCTACATCCTCTACAATTACTCCATACTGCTTCATAAAAACAGATAGTATTAAGATGAATTTCAATAACAACTTAATGAAAAAAAAACAATCAGAGTTCTACATAATATAATTAGATACTCTATGTATGACATGTAATTGTATATTTTCGATCAAAAGTAAAAACAGTCACGCTTGCGTGTACCTGCATTTCTCATGTATTTATCTAGGATATTCTGGAGGTCTTGTTCTTTGTCATTGTTGAATTGTGTCTCAATAGCCAGAAGGATATACTCATCCAGCAGCATGCGGATTAGGTGGAACGAACCTGGGATGAAAAAAAACCACATCTTAGTTTGCTACTAGCATAACAACCTCTTACTGTCCTAGTTTTTCCCACCAGAAATCAACCTATTATCGTATCACATTTTTCTGAAGCTCAGATGTGCACTATCATGACAGAATATCCAAATATTCTCTAACAACCTTTACCTTACAAATTGTGAAACTGCTCCAAAGGCTGTTCTGTGCACCAATCACCAGGTGCGGAGGGTTTGACCCAACCAGCCCCAGAGGTCTGCCTTCACCTGGGCTTTCATCTCCCCAGGCCTGCTGTTTGACCTGTTGGGTCATGTGATTGTTCTCCAGTCTGTTTGACTTTTGTTTGGTGATAGACCCGTCATGGCCAGGAGGTGAGGAAGGTGCATGGAAGTCTGTCTCCAAACACAGTGCACGCGACCGAGAGATAATGCTTTGTTTACCTGGGGCTAGGTCATTATAATTTATGGCTCATTGTAGCATTCTGTTCAGAGCCAGCCGACCAAACAAAATGATAAGTGTGTTTGTGTCTGTCGTAGTGCCCGACCGGGTATCATTTAGGCCATGGCAGAAGTAATGAATTTAACTAAAATCTGAAATTACATATACATGGGCTAGTGTGCAGCATTTCCTGAATGTTCTAGATGTTCCATGGATATACACACTATCAGGAGGAACTGTTATAGAGGGATGTAGTCATTTCTTACCAAAACTTGTGGCGTTGTTCAACGTGAGGTTGTGCATAACACGTGCTCCAAAGAAACTCCACTTGAGGAGGAAGTCCTGAGCTCGCTTCTTTATGGACCGTCCGTTCTGCTTCCCAGGCTGGAGAGAAAGGAACAAACAGATTGGATGTCAACATCCAATCTGACAACCCCAATCTTAGATTGGAAATGGGGACAACGTACCTTAATGACCTTCTGCTCCACAACAGTGTCCAGCCACTCAATAAAGGATTCCACAGTGGCATTCTTCTTCAGTAGGTCTTTCAGCTCTTGGAACACTGTTATAGAGTCATCTAGCAACACGAGGAGAAAGCTAATTAACATTGTTTACAGGAATTAACCTGGCAGTGTTTTCCATGTACAATGTAAATGTTCGATGAGGGAAAATGATTCAAGTCTCTCACATTCAGAGTAGAGGTCAGAGTCTTGGTCACTACTTGAGATGGTGAAAAGGGCTTGTGACCCTATGCTGTTCAAATCCACTTGGTCTATATCCACCACCATGGAGTTCACCACATTCTGGTCAAAAAGAGCTGGTCTTGCGATCTGTTGTAAAAACAAAAAATGACCAAAAATGACATATGCAAATTCTATATCTTAGAGTCCTGATAAAATGAATGATATATAGATATACTTCAAATACTTTTAAATATGTATTTGTAAAGTTAAACATGAACAAAATATGTATACTCTTCTGTGTTGTTATCAGTGCTTTACCTGGGCAAGGTGTAAGAAGGAGGTCTGACGTTTTAGAGAGGACACAAATCTGCGTGCGATCGGGAGCTTCTTCTCTGAGAGGCATTCTGGGAGGTTTTCCAGAGAAGACACCATCCAGTCTTCCCAGTGCTTGGCCAAGTTACGGATGTCTGCCAGGAGACTGCAAACCAGATACTCTTTACACACAACAGTACGTGACCTGGACCGACTGCCATATCTTATGACTAGTAATTCCATATAGCATAAACCTTAGAATACATCTGGTGTCCAGGTGAGCAAAACACAAATGTCGAAAGACAAAAATACTCTACCTTTCAGGCATCTCCTGCATCGTAGCAGGGATCAGGACATCTGTCAGAACCTGAAAAATGAATAGCACAACCTGTCCAGTTGAGGTAGGAGTCCTTCAACAACTAATGAGGATGCTGCTCTATGATTCTGGAGAAACACCCACCTTATATAGTATAGAGTCACACACACAGAAGATGTCCACGATTATGGAGTTATCCAGCAGTGGTGAAAGATGGTCGGGCATTCCTTGCCAGAAATGCAGCAGAAAATTCTGTATCTGAAAGATAGTAAATATAAATAGTGAGTCAGGAGAAAATTTGTCAGAAAAGGCTACAAAATCTTTTGTCTGGATTTTGTATAGAATACCTCTTCAAAGTTGACATTGATGGCATTGTCCAGGATGCACTGACAATGTGTTTTGTACATCATGATGAGCGTGTCCACCTATGGGACATAACGTTTTGCATTTACATTTGAGTCATTTAGCAAATGCTCTTATCCAGAGCGAGTGCATACATTTCTCACTAACATAGTGTGAAGATAATTCACAACGGTTACAGTCTTCTTGCTACTGAATACCGTATGTGATCAGCAATCTTAATCTTAATCATTTTAATAATCTTCCTAGGTTTTGGCCTTTCTTGGGAGTTTTTCCTAGCCAACGTGCTTCAACACCTGCATTGCTTGCTGTTTGGGGTTTTAGGCTGGGTTTCTGTACAGTACTTTGAGATATCAGCTGATGTACGAAGGGCTATATAAATACATTTGATTTGATTTGAATGGCAGAGAAAGTTGAAGTGTTGATGAAAAAAATACAAACCTTCTCTTTAGAGACAGAACCTTGAAGCACTAGATGCTGTACACTTGGGAATTCTGGGAGCAAAGTTCCTGTTTTGGAGCTGAGGGAGTATTTCCGAGTATATCCTCCCTGTTAAATAGAGGAACATCAAACAGTATGAATGTTTGACGTCGTAGTCTTGTAACAGGTAGAATGTATTAGAAAACATGATTCACGTCACTAAAATCTTACAAGAAGATATGAACATGAAAATAAACTGTTATTTGTCCGTTATATATTTGCTAGAGACTGTTCATTCATTACCTCATTCTTGAGTTTGCTCCCTGAAAATCTATAATCAAATAATAAATCAGACTGAGATTCAATTCCAGAATGTCATTGCAATTTCAATTCCATAGTTGAGTAAGTAGCCTCAGACCTGGCTGATCACTTCCTATAACAAACATTACAGATTGATGTGTATTAGGACAATGCTCCAGAGCAAATTATGTGAATGATCTTACCTCGTCAAGCCTTTTCCTGAGTACACCAAGTGATAATAGGCACTGCTCTCTTTGATGCCAATGCCGTAATAATGATATCTGTCAAATATCAACAACATCCATACATGTTATATTGAGGCATATCATATCACTCACTACAAGAACAATTCTGTTGGAAAAGCAAATATTCCCCGCTACATCTTACTTTGAATGACCTCGGGTCCCAAGTCTTCTTGTTGTAAGAAGTGGAAATTTCTGACGAATTGTCTAATGTGCACAGAGAACAATACAACAACAAAAAACATAATTGACATTTTCCACCACCATATGTTACGTTTATCTATAACATCCACCACAAACTCCACCGCATCCTCAAGACTCATATCACCTTGCCAAATGTAGCAGCACAGGCTGGATCCAGTTTCTCCTTCCTACAGAAGTCTAGGTAGTGAGCGTACAGGATGCAACGTGGCAGACAAACCCCTTCACAAACAATATAGTTTTCCTCCAGCCTAGGGAACAAGCAGTCACACAAATCAAATGTATAATCAATCATCAACAACAACTAAATAAACATTCACATTCCGTAAGAAGGATTGTTACTATACAAATGCATTTCAACACAATAAATATTATAGTTGTAAAATGTTGTGACTTTGGAACACTACCATTGAAGGGTGAGCTGAGTCTGTTTCTTCTTGTCTTTTATGATCTGAGTGATGCTTTTCCTCGGGGTCGTCTGTTTGAAAGCCAAATCTTTGGAATACTCAACAAAATCCTGGTCCTCCTCAGAAGACGGGGTTTCATTAGTGTCCTCTGCTTCTGACAGTGTTGTGGGGGAGAAAACAGTCATGAGGTGAAAAATATTTTTCAGTTGTACAGGGCCATGACAAGGTAGGTGGCTAAATGAACCATACAATTAGAAATAAGTATTCCCTAGACAGGATTTCCAAGAGTCATGAAAATGAATATAATAGAGAAAAATGGGTCCCATGTGGCTCAGTTTGAAGAGCATAGTGCCTGCAACGCCAGGGATGTGGGCTCGATTCCCAAGTGGGACCGGTACATGGTACGAAAAAATGTATGCCCTCACTACTATATCATTCTGCTATGACTTATTTCTGGTCAGATTGATTAGAATGTTTAGGCTACAAATGGTAAGAGAGAGGGAGAAAATGGGATTTGGAATACATGCTTTTCTTTTAACCTACCCAACAAACAATTAAAAAGTATACTTTGGTGCAGGCATATTTAAAAAAAAACGATCCACAATTTAATACAGCATAAACTACTGCTTGACATCAACAAGCGCTCAATTTTTAATGGCGTTTATAATTTGATGACTCTTGGGGGAAGAGGGCCTCTCAGCAATCAATTATGTGTAGGCCTATTAATCCGAATTTATTCATCACCTGATTTAATTCCCGAATCATCTTCCTCGTCAAACTTTAAGAGTGAATGTCCATGGAAATCACGGGGTAATTTCTCGTCAGATAAAGCGGTGTGCATAAACTCCTCAGAGGCATCGCAGAATTTCTTGGTTGAAGGTGGATGAACATGAAGAAATGGGCCATCCCGGATCGGGCTTGTATTCCGTTTCATAGGCATGTTCAATGAAAATATTATGAGGTAAAAAGTAAAACAAAACAAATACAAAATAACTGAAATAGAACATTTAAATGCATGTGTAAGAACATGTACACAGATTGTCTTCATGAGGCAAGTATCCTATCCGCACAAATACAATTCTCGAAATAAATATACTTATATATACTTTCCCCCCAATTTCATCATCTCATCTCATAATTAGATATCCATTTTCAGTAGCATAATAGAAAAAAACAAAGCGCAGTTCTCAAGTCTCTCCCCACACCTTACAATGAAACTCTGATAACGACCTTTTTGGAGTCAATGCTGTGGTTAAAGAACGACGTCACATTGGTAATTGCCTAGGGATTCATTTATCATATTTGCAGAGGACGGGGCACTGATTCAGTCTATCAATGATTAACTAAAAAGCCAACATCTATCCTTGGTCTGCTGTAGTGCTGCACTGCCTCGCACCTTATGCCGTTAGCAGACAAATAAGTGTTTGCTATTTTAATCTAAAATTGAACCATCTATGCAATAAAGCTGTGTATTTGTTTACGCATAATTATTTCCTGTGGGTTTATGCGAAATACCTAAATGAAACAGTTTTTCAGCAACAAGGATATAGGCCTTGTATCAAATGCTACTCGGGATGTCCCCCTCCAGTGTAGTCAAGCCAATACGTTTATTTGCTCTAAAGTTGCATCTGAACACAACAAATCCGTTTCACACCTGACATTTAATTAAATACCGTGTTATTTTATCGAATATTTAGTTTGCTGGGCAAATTCTCACATCATTTTCCATAAATGTATTTAAGGGGGGGGGGTGATTACTTGTGCTATTCTTACCGATGCAGCAGGTATAGTTGAAGTCGTAAGTTTACATACACCTTAGCCAAATACATTTAAACTCAGTTTTTCACAATTTCTGACATTTAATCCTAGTAAAAATGATCTGTCTTATATCAGTTAGGATCACCACTTTATTTTAAGAATGTGAAATGTCAGAATAATAGTAGAGAGAATGATTTATTTCAGCTTTTATTTATTTCATCACATTCCCAGTGGGTCAGAAGTTTACATACACTCAATTCGTTTTTGGTAACATTGCCTTTACATTGTTTAACTTGGGTCAAACATTTTGGGTAGCCTTCCACAAGCTTCCCACAATAAGTTGGGTGAATTTTGGCCCATTCCTCCTGACAGAGCTGGTGTAACTGAGTCAGGTTTGTAGGCCTTCTTGCTCGCACACGCTTTTTCAGTTCTGACTACAAATTTTCTCTAGGATTGAGGTCAGGGCTTTGTGATGGCCACTCCAATACATTGACTTTGTTGTCCTTAAGCCATTTTGCCACAACTTTGGTAGTATGGTCATTGTCCATTTGGAAGACCCATTTGCGACCAAGCTTTAACTGATGTCTTGAGATGCTTGAGTTGCTTCAATATATCCACATACTTTTTCACCCTCATGATGTAATCTATTTTGTGAAGTCCACTAGTCCCTCCTGCAGCAAAGCACCCGCACAACCTGATGCTGCCACCCCGTGCTTCAAGGTTGGGATGGTGTTCTTCGGCTTGCAAGCCTCCCCCTTTTTCCTACAAACATAACGATGGTCAGCTGTTTAAAGGCACAGTCAACTTAGTGTATGTTAACTTCTGACCTACTGGAATTGTGATACAATGAATTATAAGTGAAATAATCTGTATGTAAACTATTGTTGGAAAAATGACTTGTGTCATTGCACAAAGTAGATGTCCTAAAAGACTTGCCAAAACTATAGTTTGTTAACAAGACATTTGTGGAGTGGTTGAAAAACGAGTTTTAATGACTCCAACCTAAGTGTATGTAAACGTCCGACTTCAACTGTATAGGGAGGAAGTTAGAGTCTTCTCCGTCCTTTTCAAGGTCACAGCTGTTGACTGCTGATCCGAAGTTGGATGGGTCTTCAATGAAATGAAGGTAGCCTACAGTCATTTCTAACAACAAAAATGTAACAGCCAACGTGCTATTTGTCACAGAATTATTGTGTTTATTTTAGCTGCCTGTCAGCTTACATTTGTGGTAGTTGTGTAATTTAGCTACCTTGCAACGCAACCAGCTACATGTAGCTAGCTCGCTAATTTCCATGCAGAGAATAGTTAGCACCAATAGTATGGAATTGTGGCTCGAGTACTCCCTGAACCATAATCTGGGTTTACAGGAGCCATTCTCCTTTATGCCCAGGAAGCAGCCATTCAATTTGCCATTCACCAGCTTTTAAAACTTAATAATGTTAAAATATTCAGGCCAATTTACCAAAGAATAGGGCATGCGCACTTGCTCTAAAACAATACTTAGGTTCTTCCCAGATGAGCCATTTTTTTGGTTCCATGCAACTTTTTACTTAAACCTTTTTTGGAAGTAAATACTGGCAGGGACGGCATTAATGCGGATAGTTTCCCTTCGAAACGCCATTCTTTGGTAAAGTACCCAGCATGTTTTTATATTAAGATTGAAAAGCTGGTGAATGGCAAGTTGAATGGCTGCTTCCTGGGTTTAAAAGATAACGCTTTCTGTAAACCCAGATTCCAGTTCATAGCTACCCATGCTGTACTGTAAATATTGTCCAAACGTCTAATAGTATTTTCGTAGCCATATCTAATTTAATGTTTGACTTAGGGAATTAATTTGATATGTTAGTTGGTTAGCTAGTTAGTTATACTTCTCATGTGTAACGATGTGCGCTGAGAGTCGGGAAGCTAGTTCAGGGAGTGAGTATTTTAATTAATAAATTAAACATAATACAAAACAAGTAACACAAACAATGCACAGACAGGAAACAGAAACAATGACGCCTGGGGAAAGAACCAAAGGGAGTGACATATATAGGGCAGGTAATCAAGGAGGTGATGGAGTCCAGGTGAGTGTCATTATGCGCAGATGCGGGTAACGATGGTGACAGGTGTGCACCATAAGGAGCAGCCTGGTGACCTGGAGGCCGGAGAGAGAGCACACGTGACATCACTATGTAGCCATGCACCAGCTAACGTGTGTCTATGATCATTTGCTGTTATGCATAAATCTTCACATATCTTCACAGGACCTCAGACTGGGGCGAAGATTCTCCTTCCAACAGGACAACGACTATAAGCACACAGCCAAGACATCGCAGGAATGGCTTCGGGACAAGTCTCCGAATGTCCTTGAGTGGCCCAGGCAGAGCCCGGGCTTGAACCCGATCTAACATATCTGGAGTGACCTGAAAATAGCTGTGCAGCAACGCTCCCCATCCAACCTGACAGAGCTTGAGTGGATCTGCAGAGAAGATTGGGAGAAAATCCCCAAATACAGGTGTGTCAAGCTTGTAGCATCATACCCAAGAAGACTCAAGGCTGTAATCGCTGCCAAAGGTGCTTCAACAAGGTACTAAGTATAGGGTCTGAATACTTACATAAATGTGATATTTACGTTATTTACATTTTAAATAAATGTGCAAAAATGTCTAAAAACCTGTTTTTACTTTGGCAGTATTGTGTGTAGATTGATGAGGGGGGAAAATCATACATTTTAGAATAAGGCTGTAACGTAGTCGCTCTGGATAAGAGCGTCTGCTAAATGACTTAAATGTAATGTAATGTCAAGGGGTCTGAATACTTTCCAAATGCACTATATATGCATCAAGAAGATCAATTTGTCCTCAGTTGTTCTCTCGTGAATGTCAAGCCTTTTGACGACGACGATGTATGGAGAATCTTTGCAACCGAATACTTCAGACGAGCAGTCTCCAACAAAGCTTGCTTTGTGCATGTTGTCCACGTAAGGAAAGATGGATATGTGGTTGATTTGTATGAGAGGGAAAACAGCACATCACAGAGCTCCTGACCACAACCAAGCATGTATAATTCTGGAAATACACTCCCTCTGAGCCTGTGAAACTTAAGAGCGAGATGGAGAAGAAAATGATGAAACAGAAGTTCTGTAGAAAAGGACAAGTATGTGAAAATGGATTAAGCACGAGTGGAGTCACCAGGAACTCTCCTGAAGATATGTGGGACATTTATGAATCGGATGGCTGTGAAAAGAAACCTGAAAGCCCAAAGTCAAGAACCCCAAAAGACAAGAATCCGACTGTGAAATTCAAAGCACTGACATTCGGAGGTGAGATAGCTGTGCAATGCGCTCACATCAACACACCCTCAGATTGTTGGTGCCAGCTGAAAAGCAAGATCCCCAACTTGGAGGAAATTATGGAAGCGATCCAGGAGCATTACCATACACACACTATTCCCGTGCAGGCAGGTGTTTCATGTTGTTGCCAAGTCTGAAGATGACGGCAGATGGTACAGAGCCTGCATTGTCGGGAGCACAGTAAGACGAAGTGGAAGTGATATTTGTGGACAACGGGATAGTAGCAAAAGAGTGTGCACGATCTTCAAGCAATAGTGCCAGAATTCCTTGATCTTGAGGGGCAAGCGTTTAGATGTAGCCTTTACAACTTGATTGAACCTGCAAAAGGCAGCGGTGGTGATTGATGCACAGAGGCATGAGATTTACTGAAGGACATCACTCAAAGCCACTCAGGGAATTTGACATGCAGTGCACACTTTCAACTGTATGTAAAAAACAATGTTGTTGACCTCCAGAACACTCAACAGAATGCAACAAAGAAGCTTGCGGAAAAAGGTTTCGCAAGAGAAGGGCAAACCTCTATGCAGCTTATATAATCAATATGCCCAGACTCTTTTGTCCATTCCTCCTTCATCTTGAGATGCAGAAGTGAAGAGCAAGTCTGTGTCACTCATGTGTGCAGGCCATGGGAGATGTATTGCCAGTTGGACAGAAATACTGAAATGATTGAAGACTTGATGTAGAAAGTCACCATGGAAAGTGAAGAAATTCTGTGTGCCATTGAAAAACTGCCTGGCATAATATTACGGTAATGGCAAATGGTACAGGGATGTGGCTTGCCCTGTTCAGTCTACTCTGCTTCTAAACATGTTTTGGCTGTGGACTATGGAAACATGTATATCGTTGAAAAAACTAAAACTATTTAATGTCTATTCCCAGACATTCAGCAGATTTACTGTTCACTCCCATCCAGGCATCGAGATGCAGTTGAACAAATCCTGAAAAAGGACAACTTGCAGAGGTCAACAAATGGCTGGAGAAATCCATTCTCCACTAGCCACTTCAAGCTGTTGTTGCAGGAAAGAATGAGGATGGGACTGTCTCTTTCGATCTGTTTCATGGAGACATAAACATCAATGAGAATGTCAAAACCGCTCATTGCTAATCAAAAACACAAGGAGAAGAAAAGCAACAGTGGACCTGTGACTGGTCATGAAGGACACAAAGAGCAATTAAAGAACAAAACTTGATAAAAAACTAGACATTCATCATCTGAAAGTGTGTTACTGGCCACAACAATCACCAACATCAAAAGAAGCAGTCTTTAAATGCTCAAAAAGCAAACCCACCAAAGTGTCCTGATGCCCAGTAAGATTAGAAAGAGCACAGTGAAAAAAATCACATAGTTCAAATGTGAGGAAAGGACAGAAGGAAAAACAGATCAAAGTGATGTAGACAGTTCCTCCAAACTCCCAGAAATAGTTTGCTCCATCCAATTGCCAAAACTTGCACAACTCCCCCTTGTTCCCAAAATAAAATCAGGGTTCCGAGGTCTGGGGTTTGTTTCCCACATCAATACTGTAAACAGCTTTTTAAAAATCCAAATGTAAAATGATGAACAATCCATTCTGAAAATGGATTGAGCTGTTTAACGCTGAGCTGTTTAAAGAAACCATGGAGAACCATGTTGCTACTGAATATGAAGAGGATGGTGTACTCTACTGTGCAGTTGTAACAGATAATGCATCAAATGGCCATTTCATGGTGGAGGTTGTTGACTATGGAAATTCAGACAAAACGTACACTCTGACAAGTGAGGAGAATGTCAAAGGAAATTAACAAAAGTCGACCAGTGGCACAGGGCAGTGGTATGGCATGCATCTCTTTACCTACAGAGGACATCTCAATGGGTTGATGAATGGAGTGTTCATCATCCAGCAAATGGAGGCTGCAATTTCTGAATGTGCTGAAGACCCCCCCCCAAAAGCTATTCCCGATCACCTTTTAAGCATGACTTAAGTTATCTAAATTAAGATTTCAGTATGACAACATCTTTTTGGAGTGTATTTGAAAGAAGATCAATGGTGTTGCTTTCTGACTGGCACAGTTTAGTCTTGATATTTATGTATCATAAATAACTGAAGTGGAATGTCCTTTTGTTTGAATGATATTGTGCCTCTTGCTTATCGAACAAAAATACTATTGGGATATTCTGGCAAACTGCTAAAATGTTATGACTATACTGATATTCAAGTTAGTAATTTGATAGGCCTAATTCTTCTTTGGTTTTTGATGCTGTACTGTAATTGATTATGGTTATTTTCAGTGGTGTAAAGTACTTAAGTAAAACTACTTTAAAGTAATATATGCCATTTAGCAGACGCTTTTATACTACTTACAGTCATGTGTGCATACATTCTTTGGGTGGGGGATATACCCTGTTACAAGCGCCATGCTCTACCAACTGAGCTACAGAAGGACCATAAGTGTTTTTTTGGGGTATCTGTACTTTACTTCATATATTTTTGACAACTTTTCTTTTACTTCTCTACATTCCTTAAGAAAATATTGGACTTTTTACTCCATACATTTTCCTTGACACCCAAAAGTACTTATTTTGAATGCTTAGCATGACAGGAAAATAATCAAATTCACACACTTATCAACCAAACATCCCTGGACATCCCTACTGCCTCTGATCTGGTGGACTCACTAAACACACATGCTTCGTTTGTAAATTATGTCTGAATGTTGGACTGTGCCTCTGGCTTTCCTTAAATACATTAAAAAAACAAACAAGAAAAGGGTACCATCTGGTTTGCTTAATATAAGGAATTTGAAAGGATTTATACTTTTACTTTTGATACTTAAGTATATTTTAGCAATTACATTTAATTGTGATATTTAAGTATATTTTAAACCAAATACTTTTAGACTTTTACATAAGTAGAATTTTACTGGGTGACTTTTACTTTAGTCATTTTCTATTAAGGTATCTTTACTTATACTCAAGTATGACCGTTTTTCCACCACTGGCCACAAAAATAACCAGTGGTGGGAAAAGCACCCAACCGTCAAATTGAGTAAAAGTAAAGATATCTTAATAGAAAATTACTTAAGTATGCCTTGAACAAAATAATCGGACTCATTTCAGTAATTGATACGCCATTCCCACTTTTATAATGCTGTTTGTTATTTGTTACAGATTGGTTGTGAATGGATTGTCAATAATCGATCTGTAACAATTGTTTGTTAAGTAAAGATAAACTTTAAAAATATATAACAATTAAAGCAGTCGAGAGTGGATTCAGGTCACAACGCTGTACCATACTGTTTATGTAGAAAAATAAACTGTCAGAAGTGGGATTCGAACCCACGCCTCCAGGGGAGACTGCGACCTGAACGCAGCGCCTTAGACCGCTCGGCCATCCTGACTTATGTCAGTCATAGCATTAGTTGGCTATTAGTATAGCTGTTTTTTTAGGTTTAGGCATCGAATCAATCTGTGAAATGTAAGTGTAACAGATTCCGTGATAAACTATACAAATAAAGAGTCGTACACTCCATATATCATCTTCCAGTAATTTATTGGGTAGACCCAATAATCATCCGGGAGTTGATATATGGATTGTGCTACTCTATTTTTTGGAGTTTATAGTTATTCCCTTGTTTGTCAGCACCTTCACACAAAATAATGTGTCTGGGTGTGCGCCAGTTTTTTATTCTACAGATTCCGCGATAGAAATATAAAGGTCATTTCAGATTGAGACGACATATGCAGCGTTTACAGTGAATGCAGTCTCCGTTAATTTTTTATAATTGAACCTTTATTTAACTGTGTAAATCAGAGAAAACCTTTGTTTTTTCTTTTTTACAATGACAGCCTACCAAAAGGCAAAAAGGCATCCTTTGGGGACGGGGCCTGGGATTAAAAATAAACATATTGGACAAAACACACATCATGACAAGAGAGACACCACGACACTACATAAAGAGAGACTTAAAACAAAACATAGCATGGTAGCAGCACAACATGGTACAAACTGTATTGGGCACAGACAACAAGGTATAATTGAAGCGGGAACATTGCCTTTACATTCCATTCACGCTGTAAAATTGCATTTCCGCGATGCGGATTGAATGTAGCACTAAATTGCTGTCTAGAAATCACGTGCTTTTGCAAGATGTTCTCGTGCTCACTTCCTTGTTAACATTACATTAGCACACAAAATCTGATAATCATGTTAGTGGGTTGTGGTATATATCATCGCAGTTAACCTCCTTTAAGCATGTTTTCTATGCATGTTGTAGCCAATTCATTTCAACCAAAGTGTTGAACATTATGTTATGTGGTTGCAACGCAGCATCTCGTGCAAGGCTGCTAACACATTCTAGACTGCTACATTGTTTATTCACTGCTGTTAGACAGCGTCGTCTTTGCCGTTGGACCATCTAATGGTATAGCATTCTCTACAAATTGACCTACACTTGCCTAAATGGTATAAACATTGCGCTTGCACTAGTAGCTACTGCAGTGCATGTTTTGCGTGTTATTTTGGCATTAATATGTGTCACATATCAGTTTGCAAACAATGTTAAAAAAAATATCACTGAGTTAATAAAGCCTTATACAAACATGGTCTCTTTTTTTGTTTTCTTGAGTAAAGGAGCTCCAAAATGCATGTGTTTCAGCCTAGCTCGGTGCTTTCTGTGGTGGGGGAAACCAGCAGAAAATCCAGAACGTTGCACCGTGATTGGCTCAGTGTTCTGTCCCTTAAGGGGATACTATGTCACCGCCAAGTCTAAGGGTAGAGCTAGAAAATTCAAGCCCCTTGAGTGCTGCCATAGAGTTACATTAGAAGAGCCCATCCAAGAAGGCTCAAGGTCATTGGGGGCTCCCGAGTGGTGCAGCAGTCTAAGGTACTGTATCTTAGTGATAGACACATCACTACAAACCCTGGTTCGATCCTGAGCTGTATTACAACTGGATGTGATTGGGAGTCCCATAGGGTGGTGCAAAATTGACCCAGCATCATCCGGGTTAAGGTTTGGCTGGAGTAGGCTTGCCTAGTTAAATGAAATTGGCTTTTGAAGTAGCTTTGGTACTTTCAAAATCTTAACTAGCAGTCATCATCATGAATCAAGTCAACAATCTACTGCCAAATCCTTTTTAAGCCTTGTCATATGAAGATAAATTATAGATAAAACGTATTGGTGCTCATTGGCCATTGGACATAAACAGTGGCAATTTTAACATGTAAATCTTGGTGGGGCAGAAAAAAAAGCAGGAAGCATGCCAGCAAAGCGACAACACAACACTAAACAATACATTCATTGCACTAACGGTGACAAATGGTGCCCACAAACTGTTAGGGCCTACATAAAGCTGTCCTAACATCTTACCATTGCTACACCTGGCTATCAGTGGAGCCTTGTCTGGCAGCGAAACAGTTCATTCAGCTAGGGAGATATGTACAGTTGAAGTTGGAAGTTCACATACACCATAGCCAAATACAATTAACCTCAGCTTTTCACAATTCTTGACATTTAATCCTAGTAAAAATTCCCTGTCTTAGGTCAGTTAGGATCACCACTTTATTTTAAGAATGTGAAATGTCAGAATAATAGTAGAGAGAATTATTTATTTCAGCTTTTATTTCTTTCATCACATTCCCAGTGGGTCAGAAGTTTACACACACTCAATTAGTATTTGGTAACATTACCTTTAAACTGTTTAACTCTTTAAACTTAAGTCAAACAATTTAGGTAGCCTTCCACAAGCTTCCCATAACAAGTCCATTTTGCCCAGCAACAGCCCCAAAACATCCCTTCTCTAGAGGAGATCTGCATGGAGTAATGGGCCAAAATACCAGCAAGTGTGTGAAAACCTTGTGAAGACTTACAGAAAACGTTTGACCTCTGTCATTGCCAACAAAGGGTATATAACAAAGTATTGAGATAAACTTTTGTTATTGACCAAAAACTTATACTTAATACCACCATAATTTGCTAAATAAATTCATAAAAAATCCTACAATGTGATTTTCTGGATTTTTCCCCCTCATTTTGTCTGTCATAGTTTAAGTGTACCTATGATGAAAATTACAGGCCTCTCTCATCTTTTTTAAGTGGGAGAACTTGCACAATTGGTGGCTGATTAAATACTTTTTTGCCCCACTGTATGTAAACTTCTGACCCACTGGAATTGTGATAGTGAATTATAAGGGAATCAATCTGTCTGTAAATAATTGTTGGAAAATTAACTTGTGTCATGCACAAAGTAGATGTCCTAACCGACTTGCCAAAACTACTTTGTTAACAAGAAATTTGTGGAGTGGTTGAAAAACTAGTCTTAATGACTCCAACCTAAGTGTGTGTAAACTTCCGACTTCAACTGTATACTGTAGCTAAGAAAGTAATACAGTGTGTTGTGTAGTAAGCTGTTAGTAGCCCATGTGCATCACCCTAATAATTTGGTGCACATGTAGCCTATAACCTGTTTTTGAGAAATATATTTGAATATTGTAAGAGCTTTCATTGTCTGCTTATATGCCCCTTTATTTATCCTACGGTTCTGAGTTGGTGTACAGGGAGAACACTAAGAACGGCCCATGTTCTGAATTCTGTCTCCGTACAAAAAGCTATATTGACTACGCCTGTCAGAGCTCGCTTGGCTTAATCGAAATTACAGATTGCCTCTTATCCACTTGTCCCCTTGTGCCATAGTTTGAACATCTCAATTGTCAGTAGAACCCACATTTGTTTAAGCAAGTCAGCCATACATTTTTTTAAAGGCAGTAAATGAGGCTGAATGAACTGTTTCATTGCCAGACAAGGCTACGCTGATAGCCAGGTGTAGCAGTGGTAAGGTGTTGGGACAGCTTTATGTAGGCCCTAACAGTTTGTGGGCATTGTTTGTCACCCTTATAGTGCAATTAATGTATTGTTTAGTGTTGTGTTGTGCAGTGGCTTTGCTGGCATGCTTCACCCCCAAGATTTACATGCTAAAATCACTACTGTAACCAATTAAACAGAACAGTGTCCATGTTTAGAATTTGGCCAGTTCCTGTGCTCCCAGCTGCAGCAGAACGTGCCATTTTCAAAAGGCTTTGTGGTGCCATCATGATCAGACCTATACATTGTTATCAACCCTAACAGTTCAATACCAAACCTAACATAGACTTCAATGTTTTCCTTCTGATAGGAAAATAGTGTTGCACAAAAGGATAATTGGGGATGTGAAAATAGGCTGCCCAGTTCCAGTTTAGGATTGATACTGCAGATCTTAATACCTGAAGCCATCCACTGTATGGAGTTTCTTCAGTCACCGAGGAAAGTCTTTCTAGGGTACTTTACAGAATAGACTATAATAATGTAAAAAAACAACCTTAGTCCAAAGACATACATACCAAGGTTAGGCCTACTACTCACGTCAGTAATCAGATAGGTTCCTCTCAAATCCATAGTTCCTTGGAGGAGTCTTCAAGATGTGCATGTACACAAGATACATACACCAGTACACACTGCAAAGAGGTGCATTATCACTATCACAAAAAAACTATAGCTAAAGTATGTAAAGAACACAATTGTAAAAATGTCTATACAAATTTGTACAGAGTTCCAGCATTTTGTAAAATCTGTATTTATTAATGATTTACAAAAGGCTATCATGAAACAATTTAAATGATTCAAATGTGTTACCTAAAATGAGAAACATGTATACATGTCGGTTAACATCTTTAAAGCTGAAACAGGATATTGATACCGTTACTTTATGGATAATGAACATTAACATAGTCAAATCTGGCCCATGTTCCGAAAAAAATAAATCATATTTACACACAAGATGGAGTCTCTCAAACAGCTGTGAATGAAGAGATGTACTTCATGTAAATAGCATTCTGCCCAAATCCGTAAAACAGCATTTACCTACAGTAGCCTATAGGTCCCAAATGTATTCCATGTTAGTATCGATTTAACCGAATACTCAAGCATTTTAAATAAACAAAATCTGTGCAAGTACATTACATAAGGTTCAAATAAATACCTGTTAAACAAAACAAGGTTTTTACTTTGGATTTTTATTATCATGTGAACTGAAAATAAAGTAATTTTCCATCATGGTACGTTTCCACTTTCCGCATACTGGCAATGTATATAACTGGTCAAATTTCACAACTTTGCAAATTACTGTTAAATTCAAACAAAGAAAATCAATACTAAAAAGTGTGGGGGGGGGAATAGAAAACATAAGACACACCCAAAAGAAATTTACAGTGAGAACCAAAAGGTTCCTTATCTCAATTTCCTACGTCACACTTGTATAAAATGCCCTGTTGGATAAACTCTGAACCGTCCATTTCTGAAAATGAAAACCAAATGAGAGCTGTTAATATTAAGAATTGAGAGTTATGTTTGGAAGGAGAGAGATATTTACAGTGTGGGCGTGCACTCAGGTGGACCCCCAGCAAACCAGTTTATACATGTGGAAGTCATAGTGAAGACATATCCTCTTCCAGTAATGCCTGGATCAAAACTAAAGCCACATTCTAAGGAATGAAGAATACAGTGTATCACAAACCAGAATGGACAACATTACTCCATTTGAATCAATGAGTATAGAAAGAAGTTCAACTTAAAAGATTGGTCTGGTAAAGCCTGGGCATTTATTTAAAAGTGTGAAAATATGTAATGCAGAAAAGGCGTTAAAATAACATCGTAAAATATTCCACATTACATTAAGCTATTAAAATAGTTTAAATGAACAAAACTTTTTCATCCCTTAACCCAAGAACCATTTGACAAACAAAAATATATTCCCCTTCATGTGATTTCAAATTTGTCTTAGTAGTATAATTAATTTTTGTTATTTATTATAATTTTTTACAGTGCTTTATTATAATATCTGATAGTTTGAGGGAAATTAAGCAAATAAATGTCTCACCTATTGCAACGATACATCTAAATTGTATGTAATGGGTCCAGTTGTTCAATAAAAACAAAAAAAAAGGAGAGTCACTGGGAAACAAAACCTGTCTCTCTTTCCCATTGCTCAGTCGGGGCCTGGCGGTCAATCTTTCTTACTAAGGCTACTTGTCTACTGCTTTGTATTGAGTTCATTTTCCAGCTCCATGAGTTTTCGCGAGGCCTTGACTTTGTTGGATACTTCCTTCCCTTGGGAAAAAAGCCGCTGGCGCTCCTTGAATGTCATACTCTCCGGGGCTCCTTCAGTTAAAGTGTTTTCCTGTTCTTGACCACTGCAATGAGAAAAGCAACCACAATACGACTTAAAACATATACTGTACAACGTTGTGTGTTCTGAGAATTCCTACATACGTCTCAGTTTCTTATGGTCCTCATTCGGTCTAAAAGTATTTCCTCTGACCCAGTTGAATTGTCTGTTTATGAAGAGAGAGATGCATGGCAGGCCTCACCCTTTCGTCCACTTCTCTCGCGGGTCCTTGTAAACTTCTCCTAATCCTACAACCCCGGTTGTGTTTCCAGTGTATGAATTAAATCCTATGTTCATTCATTCAATTGGGGAAACAGAGCACATTAGTTAATGAATATGTTTTGTACCATGTTGGGAGGTTAAACCCATAGCGTTTATTTTTTATATTTTTTAAAAAGCTGCTGGGTACATAACTTCTGTGTATAACATATCTTTACTAAATGTATTCCCTGGGATAACATTTACCTGCTTCAGTACACAAAGAGTATCGCACACCAATGCAAAGTTATTGTGACATAACACAGTGTCAACTGTAAATTGTTGCCAAGTCACAGTCCAGGCTACATATGATCGTTATCTGTACCCAGCAACTTTTCAGTCACGTTCAAATTATACAACGGTGCCTTTTCCACAGACCAAAACAAGCCACAGGGACTAGATTAGCTGAGGGAATAGCGTTAGTACAGTCCACGGCACGCCTGAAGCAGCAGAGTCTGCAAAACAAGTTTGTGGGATCAAAAGTGGAGGTCAACCACGAAGTCATGTAGCATCCAAGATAAACTGTCATCAAGCCTGTTATGACTAAAACTTGACTTAATAACCACTGGATGTTAGCTAGGAGCTCATCAAAGCCACAGGTGGCTGAATGAGAACTGCTTCGGTATCTTAACTGGCATTCTAACTTCTAACCCAACACCATTGACCCCCAGGTGACCTCTATCTCTGACCCACAGTAGGCATTAATCAGTAAGTTCACGTGTCCGTGTGTGCCCGGGCCAGGCAAACGCAGTTGCTGCTGTCTCTCACACTAACCCAGAATTCCCACTAATAGAATCTTACTGGTTGTGTTCCAACATGCTGTGTCTGAATGGAAGCACAACCATAATTCAAATGCATGTGGACTTTTCTTTGTTTAAAATGAATGAAACTAGGGATAGCAGGGCAGACACAAACACATTGACGTGTGAACCGAGGCAGGACTCCACTGGCAGGGTCAAGTTCTTCTGGCACAGAACAGGCTCTCGGAGTCTACAGACTGGTTGACAAGTTGGTACCTATCCAAGATCCGTTTGTCCCCTGAGATAAAACTATACCTTCTGAACCCTCCAGTAACTAAGTCACCACAGAAACACAGTTTCTCATGGTTTGTTGATTTCATTATTTCGGAAGCCAATTTAAGCTTATACAGAACAGTACTTGGCTTCAGATGTAATTGTAAAAATGCATAAAAGTCAACCAAAGGTCTTCCTACATTCGTGTGCCATGGATAATGTTTTCCTTTCCTTACACCTGGTTCCAAATATTCACATTAGTCAGATTTAGCTGATATTCTTTTAAGATAAAGTGGAGCAGAAGGTGGAATCTGAGCCTACTCAAAACCTTTGGCTAGACATCTAGACGTCTTCTCTACCAGAGCTGGGTTGCCCTTCTTCTTGATGCTGCCAGTGGATTCGTCTGCCTGAATGTATTATTGTTAACAGAGGGAGCCAATGATTCAGGTGGAGACGGGTCACGTGAACCATGGCATGGCCCTCAGAGGAGGTGGTGGTGGCAAGCAGCAGCATTAGACAATGGTCACTGACACAGACAGACTGACGGGACAGCCAGAACCACAGAAGGCACAGACAGACAGACAGACAATACCAGATGAAATTCACAAAAACAGAGACATGGCAGACAGACGGCAGAGACTGGAACAGTCATAGAAGACACAAAAAGGAGTGAACAGAACACTTGAGCACTGAAAGGAGGAGTGCAAAGCAGCAGAGGCAGTAGATAGCAATGGATATCAGGTCGATTGGATTGAGTATAGATTCAGCGCAGGGAGGCGTGTGACGGAGGCGGGTTATGTTGATGTGGGGTTATAGCAAGGTTAGTGATTGGTCTCTCAATTTGAGTGAGGAATGCAACACAATAACAAAAGGCCCAGACATCATCATCATCATTCATACTGGGTAGGGGAAGGGCACTGGTGCTGTGTGCAGATGTTACATGCATGGTGACAGTCACTGCACATCTTGACACTGTTAGACTGTGTTGCATTAGTGACATCTTTTCTCCATGGCTGTTTAAAGTGTTCATATCCAGGGGGGGTCACTTTCATATTTTCTTTTAGAACATGTACCAACAAACTCATCTGTCTGTAAAATTAAGGCACAATCCTGTGGTTCCGGACAATGTGAATATTAAGTTATTTAGTACAGTAGACTATGCTACGGCTTACAATGGAACACTGAACATGTATTGTGTTTAGAGTAACATAAGATAGAGATATTAAGGGAAAGGGGATACCTAGTCAGTTGTACAACTGAATGTATTCAACTGAAATGTCTCTTTGGCATTTAACCCAACCCTCTGAACCAGAGAGGTGCGGGGGGCTGCCTTAATTGACATCCACGTTACACTTGAATTCTGTTCTCACCAAGGCTTTAAATATTGTGGTTTGTTGAGCAAAAATATACAGACTATTCCTGAAATGTAAAACAAAGCTAATCTTTAAACATTTTATGAAAGCATAAATACTGTTTTAATAACTTATAAAATAGAATATCATTGGTTCCAGCTGTTGATGAAAATAACAGAACGTTTCTACTTTTGTCAGTAGGGGTCACTAAAGGCTTAAATAGAAAACATTGTGCCACAGATGAAGACCATAGAACTAGATTCAAGTGAATTAGTACTGCTCAGTAATCTAATCAGTGATTGGTTGGGAGCCCTGACAGAGCTTTAAACAGCCACAGACAAAGACAATGCCTCACTCAACAGATCTTTCCCCTTTGCCAGGTGTGCAGGTGAGCCTAAAGAGAGCTGCTCCTCTCAGGTCCCACCACAGTGTCTGTGTGATAGATAAGCCAGTGTCTCAATGTTCCTTAAAGCCAACACCACCACCAAGCAGCCGTGGGGCCCGCAGGCGGGAGGCCACCCCCTCAGCAAAAACAAACACACATGGGCGGGTGGGCGTTGAGCGGCAACACCAACAGTACTATTATTGGATATCTGGAGTGCTTTCACAGGGAATCACGGGTTGGTAGGTTTACCGATTGCTTTTACTCACTAGAAAGATGATTGGAGGAAGAGGAATGGGTGAGGACAGAGGACATTTTCTGACAGAAGGATTGGGAAAATTAAACAAAAATGGAACCTGATTTGCTAGTGGTTGAGTGGAAATTCCAAAAAAAGAGGACAACAAACTATAACAAACTGATGGGAGAAAAAACTAATTACAAGTTGATTGGCAACTACAATACAGATCTATTGGATTGTCGATAGAGAAATAGTGTGGGAGAAAGGGAGAAGGGGAAATGGAAGCCAGAACGCCTCTGTACTGGAAAAACAGGAACACAAAAATATAACACAAAAAACAACGACTGAATGAGAGATATGGAGTGAGAGGTATACGGGAGGCGTGTCCTCTCTCCTTTCTGTGTCTACCTTTAAAGTTGCCTGTCGGGATGAAGCTGAGGCTGGGTTTGATGGGAGGGGGAGGGGGCTGCCCTGCAGTACTGTTGGCATTGACAGCCGGCGGCTGGAATGAGCTGGACAGAAAGATCCCATCAGACATAGGACGGGGCTTGCGCGCAGGCGGCTGCGGCTTGTGCGCGGGCGGGAGGTCGCCATAGGACTTCCTGGTGGAGGAGAGCTTAACCTGACCTGCTAGGCCTGTAGTGTCCTCATCCTCCTCGTCATTGTACGAGACAAACTTGGCAGTGTACAAGGCGTCAGGGGAGACGACCTGGGTTTTGAGGTAGGAAGTGTTTCTCTGAGGCGGGGGTGGTGGAGCGTTAGTGGCAGTGGTTGCGGGGGATGCAGTGGGAGGGGGGGGCTGAGGCTGGTAGTCCCTGGGGAGGGGAGGTCTGTACAGACCAGGCTCGTCAGGCGTCAGCAGCTTGCGCTCGGCCTCCTCGTGCTGCCGGCGCCGCCCTTCCTCCAGACGTGTGTAGTACTCCTCCTCCTGCCTCCTCTAAGGGAATGGGAAGAGCCTGTTAGTGTGGCCTACTCTCACCAAGGCATGGCTGGCTGGACCTGACTCACTCTGCCTCTGCTGGAGGGAGACTACCCATGGCCACAAGACACCCAGACAAGTCCTCCACCTTATCTGTCCACTATGTGTCTGTATGTCTGTGTGTGTGAGGTGGGGGAGACTACTCTGTGTGTACTGGGTTCTATAATACTTTAGTAGAGAAGCCTAGTGGTAAAGAGCGTTGGGCCAGTAACAAAGGTCGCTGGTTTGAATCCATGAGCCGACTAGGTGAAAACTGTCGATGTGCCCTTGAACAAGGCACTTAACCCTAATTGCTCCTGTAAGTCACTCTGTATCAGATCTGCTAAATGACTAAAATGTAAATGTGCTGTTTTTCCTCTCCTTCCCTCCATGCTGTGTTGAGAACCACCAGAGGTGAGGATGGATAAAGAGACTTCTCTGACAGCTGGGGCCAACAGTATGAAGTGGTTTGGGATAGACTACAGTCAAGTGATCCGATAGGCTTGAAGACTCCAATTCAGGGATTTTTGGAAGGATTCTATGGTTTTAGCTCTGGAAAGGTACCAGCTAGTAATAGAGATTGGTCAGCTCTGGATTCTGTACATGGATCCCCTGGGTTAGTGTGTGCGTAGTGGGTGGTATGGTGGGTAGGTATATGTCATCGATGAGAGGATGGTGGGGGAACAGATATGTATTGTACTCTGGTATGACCACCACAAACCACAGCGAGGGTGGGGCATTCCAACAGCGGTTCCAAGCAGTGCCTGATGGAATGACTATGGCTTCCCAGAAAATGTAAAATATCATAAAAAGTGACTACCATGCTTTTTGGGGGTAGGAGGGTTACATGCATACATCCATACATAACATTACATAACACAGAGGAAGGGGACCATCATGAGTCCATGCAGTTGGACATCATTGCCATTATTACAGGGCTTCAATTACCAGTGGTGTGAGGATGACTCACAGGAAGACAACAGCTGAATCAATGGTCACACAGTAAAACAAAATGGCACTGGGATGTTGTAACAATGTCACACAAGGCATGATGAAGGGGTGCTGCTGCTCTCAGACCACTGGTAATTCAATGTCCTTGTAACTAACTGGGACTGAGGACACAAAACACTAGTGCTCTAAAAACATGCTTAGCCTCTGACAGACCAAACACCACCAGGTTTCATTAAGATAAGTCAGCATCCTGTCTGTCTGCAGACTCCCTGTCCACACGCCCTTTGCTCTCTGTCCCAATAACACTTTCCCCGAACACAGGGTACTACTTCCATCACTAATCACTGTCTACTGGCTTCTTCTTATGTTCCTAAAAGCCAGTCAGACAGAGTCCCCTTCACAGTTCTGTGACTGGTTCAATGTAGAGGGGCGTGTTCACAACTCCTCCCACAGGATCACTTACAGCTCTGTGGGAGACTGACCAACTGGGAACAGAACAGTAGAGACCTTGAAAAAGCTGATCATGTTAGCAGATTTCACACAAAAAAACGACCACCTCAGTTGACCCGTTCCACCCCCTGAAGAGAAGTGGTCCAACGGATCAGTCTTTGTTTTTCACTGTGTATTCTGCTGCTGGGCTGTTTTGTTGAGGCACAACTCCTGTTTCACGAGGTAAACTACAATTAGCTGGGCAGATCCCCACAGGGTAATACTATAATTACCATGCAGGTAAGACTCTCTCTGGGTTTTCACTTTGATGTCCTCTGTTAATAGAGCTGACTGGGGCATTCTGCTTTAATCTGCTCTGCTGGCAGTGACATCAATCCGTTCACATAACTAGCTTTAATAAAATGTAACGAATAATAATACTGAAAGACAGCTGTGGGCAATGCAAGCATCTGGATTTAATTGCGGTCTATTGCATTCATATTATTTTATAATCATATTGAAGTCTGACTGAACAGAAATCACAGATAGAAATGTATGATAGAATATTTTGCCTGTATGAACATAAATGAGAAATCATATTTTGACAGCACCTGTCTAACCAGCTGTGTGTTAGCTAGCTAGCTATGTGCTGTGTGAGAACTGTGTAGCGTCGATATATGTGGTTCTGTGGGTCCTGTCAGGGAGGTGTACCTTCTCATCGACCTCTCGTCTGGCCCTCTCCTCCTCTCTCCAGCGTCTCTCCTCCTCCTGTTTGGCCCGGTCCTCCGCTTCGCGCTTACGGATCTCCTCCAGCTGTTGCTTCCTCCGCCGCTCCTCGTCCTGCAACTACACACAGACACTTCAGCACCATGTACACGGCCCAGGAACGGCCTACAGTCTAGTGATCTCAGGAGTCCTTCAGAATTGTGTACTTGGAGATGAATCAGTGGAATATACTTTTAAATCAACTGTTTCATATACTATTCAAATGCATTGTACATTAATGTTGTGAGGCCATACTTCCTAACGTGAAAAGGTGGTAATATAATTTAGTAACAAACTATCCTCAGCTCTGCAACTAGAACAGCGCCTACTGCTGTGCTAGTCTGTCTGTGGTCTCAATGCATAGTGCAGGTCAGGTTAGTTCACACAGAACCTCCTGTCATGGGCTCAAATATTTGGTGTGTTTACTCACTCAGTCACAGCTCCACAGTAAATCCTCAAAGCCCTAAGGACCCCTATCAGGTCTGCATCTACACAAAGGCTAATTCAGTAGATTGGCCCCCCTGTGAGGTACCTCACACTGGCATCGGGTTTCCAGACAAGGACTTGTTGTGTTGAAAACTTCTAGGTCTAGATATGCTGATGGGATGCTCTGTATGCTGTGTAGAAATCTAGAGGTTCTTTTCTCTCTGCCACAGGATAGGTAGTCTGTGGTGAGAGTAAAACGGTCTGCACTGCAGACAGGCATATGGCGACAGCTGGACATGCAGAATGAATGGCAACGTGCAGTGAGAATAAACAGCAGCATGGCTAGGCAGAGCAGAGGAGCGTCCAGTTCAAGCCTTAGTTACATCACTGATGTCATGGTGACCAAACACAACAGACTGGAAGTCAATCACCGGATGAAACATGATTACAGATGGACAGTAGAAACATTTGCTACACGGTGCAACTTCCCCAGTGAGAGGGGAGTTGAGGAGGAGAGCGATGCTATATTGGCTGAGCACCGGCGTTGTTTACACAGAGCTGGATGAGTTGAATGAAGTGGACTGGATGAGTTGAATGAAGTGGACTGACAATGACACAATGATGGTTACACCCCACATGCAGATGACCACTGCTGGGGGAGGGTCTCCAATCATGCAGACAGACCGCCACTGCAGGCCAGGCAGCTCCCTGTACTGAAACAGCTGCATAGTACTGAGTTCTCTGGAACAAATACAGTATTTAACCATGCCCCAGGTAGTTCTTTAGTTCTTTCTTTCTAACCTTCTTTAAGGTTCGATGAGTTATCATACTGATTTTCTTATTCTTTTTGGGAATATTTCTTTTTCAGGGATGATTATTTATGTTATGAGGCATTATTATGTGGTATTGTCTTTAAATGAGCCCTGACCAAATGACTAAGTGTGACTGTCTGTTAGATCACCGTTCCACAGCAGCAGTTATCTAGTGGAGACAGACAGTGTTTCACAGCATCGCAGAGTGACTTCCCCGTACCCCGCCCCCGTCGCCCCACGAGAACAGCAGCCCCCCCCCCCCAGGCCAGATGACAGGGGGGGACAGCATGAACGAGAAGAGAAATACAGGTGGAACCGAAGACAAGAAAGGAGGATAAGGAGGAGTGCGTAAAGAGAGAACGTACCAAGTCTAGAACAGAGATTGCTGGGACAGCAGTCTGCTGCGGGAGAAGAGAAAAAAACAAATAGAAAGAAAACAGGAAGAACGAGGGAGAAATAGAGTAAATAAATATAAATTAAAAGGAGGGCATAGAAGAAGATAAAAGTATTTTTTTTTAGGGGGTTTGGAGGCAGCAGTGATGTGGTGCCAGGAACATTTCTTCACAGAATGGGGCTTATTACTGCCAGCGGCCGAATGAGTGGCCCACTTCCCCTCAGACAGACAACGCTCCGCTCAGTCCCATCCCTCGCATGGAGCTCCAAAGTGCCCCGTTTACAGGAGGAATTTACACATCGTTCCACCACCAACCCCCTGGCCGAAACTAAGACCATCTTTCTCACTCAGAGACAGACAAGGAGGGGAGCCTTGGCCTTGCTGGCAGGGACTGCTCACTACATCCCGGAATCATTGTCTCACTAGACAGTCTGGATACAAGCAGACTGAAGATAGTACTGTTGTAACAGTTACAAATGAGAAGCAATACACTGTAGAGGGGTTTATGTTGATCTGTGGTGTCGTCTGAAGAGACTAGCGACATTAGCCCAGGTTAGATGGCATTTTATTCTGTCCAAGGAAGGGTGTTTTTTTGCGTACAATGGTACAACACTTTTTGATGGGCAAAAATATGCTACTCTAGCCATCTTGAGATGAATCATTTCCAAATGGCCATAATACATTTGTTAAAAAGAACCAATTTGTACTTTGCCATGTTTCCATGTAAGTTTGTTGTGTGTCCGGCACCCACCCACCCACCCTCCCTCCCTCCCTCCCTCCCTCCGCAGCCAGTCGAGTACAGCAGCTCAGCTCAGCATGGCAAAGCAATGACGTAAGGATGTTGAATGTTTTGCAATGTGCACCTGCATTGTAGCTAGCTACTTCATGGCATTCCTCATGGGAATTCCATATCCTATTCTGTAACCATTAAGCCCAGTTCCATTTCCTCTTTTCTCAGTGTTTTGCTTCCCATGGCTCGCCCTTCCTTGGCATGAGAAACTTCAGTAGAGAGGCTAAAAACCTTTCAGAGCTCATAACATTTATAATGGGTGTACTGTAACAAATGATGGGTTCATGTGCATCTAATAGCACTATGAAGATCTTGGGCCACTGGTCTTCCTCCATACACCTTACCTCTGATGTCCGGTATGATTCTCTATACTGTAGCCTACATTCTCCACATCCTCCTGTTCTCCACTGTGCACACTAGACCTCTGCTCTCCAGGGCAGCTCACCCTTGCTCTCTTCTCTGCCTCCAGCCGCTGCATGATCATCATGGTGTCCACGTCCTCGTCGTCATCCTCCTCATCTTCCTCATCACTCTGCTTGGACTCCTGCAGTCTCTTCTGGAACTGCCACTCCAGCATCAGCTTCCTGAGCCGGTCACTCTCCTCAGCCGTACGCTCCGGCTTGGCCTGCAGGTCCTGGATCTCCCTGTCCAGCAGGTCTACGATGTGCAGCTGCTGCTGCTTCTCCAGCTTCTCCCGGGCGTCTCTCTTCCAGGGGTCTGGGGACAGGCTGTCGCTGGAAGACAGCTCCTCCTTGCTGATGGTGATGTACTGTAGGTCCCGGCGCTCGATGGTGCGGGGCTGCTGCTGGGGGAGCAGCTCTCTGATCACTGTGTCCATTGGGTTACCCTGAGGGGGCAGGGTGCCCGCTCTGGGCAGGGTGGACAGTTTCTCTGGCCTGGGGGGCTGCTGCTGCTGGGCCTGCTGTTGGCCCTGGGAGGGGAGGTAGGGATGGGGCACCTGCTGCATGGGGGACCGGGGAGGGGGCATCTGCTGGTGCTGTGTGGGAGGGGGGAGTGTGCCCCCGTGTTGGTTGTTGTTGTTGTGGGCTACAGGCACAGCTGGGTTACGGACCTGTCCCAGCTTCCTCTCCTGCTCCCTCCTCTTCCTCTCCCTCTCCTCCTCTAACCGGGCCTTCTCCTTCTCATACCAGCGCTGCTGCTCCTCGCGCTTCTTGCGGTCGGCGGCGGCGGCTGCGGCCTGCTGCTGGGTGGCCGAGGGAGGAGGGGGCAGGGGCAGGTCGGGCTGGAGCTCAAAGTCCTGGTAGTGTACAGGGGGAGGGGGCGGTGGAGGGAGGTCCGTGCGTGTGGCCTGGGCCACGGGGCCTGGGTGGGGAGCGATGGGGCCGGGGGTCTTCCAGCGTCCCGGCCCACTCTTGTGGTTGCTCTGGGTCTTGTTGGAGGAGGACGAGGAGTAGTTGAGGTGCTCCTGGCTGGAGGTGGAGGACTCCACAGAGGAGGAGACCTGGTGGTGGTTGACCCAGTGTTCTCCACTGCCCCGCTGGTAGTCAGCCTCTCTCTGCTGCTGCTGGTGCAGGTGGACCAAGTCCTCAGGACGCAGGCCGGTTGGAGGGTAGCCCCCTGGGAGGTCACACAGCTCCTCCTGAGAGTGGTCCACCCGCTGAGAGGACAGACACGGCAGTCACACACACATTAACACAGTAAAAGAGCAGCACAACACTTTTCCCCAACTGTATACACCTAATTCCTTTATAAATTAACACGCTTTTCATAGTATATACTCTGAGGGAGGTTATTCAGAAAAAACATTTCTGTACGATTCCTTTGCTCCTGGAGTGATGTCACTGTGTGCACACCTGCATAGCTATGCTGTTGTGGTGGTGGTCTTCCATGGGGCCGTGAGGACCCCTGTCGTCAGCGTATATCTGTCCTGGGGCAGAGTCCATCCGGTTCGTAGACTTGGAGGCTGGGATGGTGAAGTATTCCCTGGGGTAGGTCTGAGTGGGAATAGGATAGGCCTCCGGATGGGGAGGAGAGGGCTCGTCCTATAGACAAGGAAAAAGGGACTACTATTTAACCAGACATTACGGTTGTCTAAGAGACCAAGACAATCGTTCTTGTGGTCTCGTAGAGAAGGAATTGTGTTAGTTCAAACCATACATTAAGGTTGGCTACCAGACACCTGATAAACTTGACAATTGTTCTTGTGGTCTTGGATTTCTGGAATCAGTGTTGTTAACGGTAGATGGCGTTGGGGTGCCGTAGTCAGGAAGACCATTGTTTGTTGGTGAGGCAGCACATGAACACAGCACCCAGCTGGGTAGCTAATCAGTAAGTGGTTAGAGAACTGATTAGGATTCATTAAAGGGGAACATGAAAAACCAGAGGTAAAGCTATTTTCAGTAACGCTGCTTTCGGTTTTTACCACCAATGACTCATGACTCATTACAGTTTTAAGTGCTGAGAAAAACAGGTTTAAAAACAGGAAATAACGCAATACTGTACGGTCTCTGCATGATGGACTTCAGCCCTGTCCTACTCTGACCTGTCCTACTCTGACCTGTCCAGTGGTGAGACTGGTAATGTCTTGGTGTGGTCTCATAACTCAGACAGAGTCAAATTTATCCTCAGAGAGACATTCCTCTGGCTGCTGTTGCTGCTGTGTTTACTCACGTCAACACACAGGTTGCCCGTGGAGACAGAGGTGATCTTGGTCCCAGGTCCTCGTGTGTAGACGGCCTTCCCTCCCGGACTCTGGCTCTGGTCTGGAGGAGGAAAACGCCATGGAGTCAGAGCTGAGCAGAGGCAAACTCAGTGGTCACACACACCATACTGTACCCCAGTGGTCACACACACCATACTGTACCCCAGTGGTCACACACACCATACTGTACCCCAGTGGTCACACACACCATACTGTACCCCAGTGGTCACACACACCATACTGTACCCCAGTGGTCACACACACCATACTGTACCCCAGTGGTCACACACACCATACTGTACCCCAGTGGTCACACACACCATACTGTACCCCAGTGGTCACACACACCATACTGTACCCCAGTGGTCACACACCATACTGCACCTCAGTGAGCACCGTTCACCATCTCTTGCTATGGGGTTTGGAGGCTTTTGTTCCAGCCCGACACTAAAATAATCTCCTAATCAAGACACACTGGCACAAGTCCCCAGGAACAGGGTTGGGTAGCACTGCCCTCCGGACATGTACAGTATGTCACAACAAGCCTAATAAATGTCCCTCTATCACCCCTTCGATCTACTCACTGGCCACGTTGGGGCTGGAGCGGTGGTCGGCCCGGTTCTTCAGTAGCCTCTCCTCCCCGCTCATCTTCTTTGGTTCTGGGTAGGCCTGCCAGTCGGCCTGGGGGCTCTCTGGAGAGCCGTTCTGGACAGAGTTGTTGTACAGTTCAAAGCCTTCGCTCTTTGGTCTCAGTTTACCATTCTTGTCACGCCCTCCTTGCGACGCTGAGAGGGAGAGAGAGATTAAGGATTAATGAGCCAACCACAGCAGACAGTTCATGCACAATGGACATCCTTAACTGTCTGCAGTCATGTTCACAGCACACACTAACAGCCAGCACCTCAAACTACAACTGTCTCTCTATTACCACAGAAGTCTGTCTATAGGCTGGATGTTGAAAACAAAACTCAGACTTTGGCTTCTGACATTTCAATGGAATTTTGAGCCCTAATGACAACTGCTAAGTTTAATTGTGTGTGACTGCTTTGGGGGGGGTGTTTGCCAGAGCCAAGCCACAAACCCTGATTATGCTAGTGTGGTAACACAGACTGTAGACCATGACAACAAGAAGGGACATTGTCTACATCTGGAATGGTACCCTGTGGGCCAGTAGTACACTATATAGGGGACAATAGGGGAATTTTCAGACACCACCATTGCCCTAGCAGAGCAGACCCGTACCTCTGGGCATCATAGGAGAAGGCTGGTTGAGGAGCGTGGCCAGGCCGTGGTAGATGGCTCCCTGTTTGGCCACCTCCAGTGTCACCACAGAGCCTGTCCTCGTCATCAACTCCGCAGCCCTGACAAGAGAACGAGGACATCACAAATATTCCTGGGACTCAATCAGAATAGATTAGAATGGAGAGATGATTGAATGTAACAGATCATGATGTTTTTCATCATGGTAGTACCAAGTACAGATGTTTATGAGACTTTCATTGGCAGACAAGGAGTTGACATAACTTGATCAGGAATGGCTTTAAAACATTCCCCATATGCAATAGCATTTAGAAATTCATTTCCCCACAGTTTTAGACTGTCTGTTTGGAGCTCAAGGCCTTGTGGTTAATCACTGGCAAACACATACACACAATAACTTCTCAAAGCAACCAACAAATCCAAGAGTTGGAACAGATTCTCAGCTGAAGAGCAGATAGAGTGTAATGCTTTCATTTCAACATGGCTATTAGATTTTAAAAGTTCAAATCAACTCTTTGAAAACAGAATGTTAGGGATTGAGCACTGAGTTTCAACTGTTTGGGCATTTGGAAACCAAAGGCACACAGACAAAAAGGTTGTGGGTGTTTGAAAGTGTATAAAGGATTAATCTGTGAGAGGCGTGGACCAAGGATAAGCTATTCATTACTATTAGACCCAACATAAACATCGTGGAGGTCATTGTAAGTCAGTGCACTGTAGATAAGTCTCTGCTCGTTCAACGTGATTGAGCCAATTTAGTTCCATGGTGTGACTGGCTTCTATTGAAATGGCTCTTTGTATCAACTTGGCCTTGATGTTCTCTATCTTGGGTTCTCTTCAGTGTGTTATAAGGACAACAGCAGGACATTACATGTCTTGCTTCAATCCTAAACCCAATCTGTACACAAGGGCCAAGTAGTGTTGTGGAGTGACCCGGGGCAAGGCAGGCCAGAAATATTTCTGAGGCATTACCTCTCCTGGGAGAGGCCCACCAGGCTGCGGCCGTCCACACTCAGCAGCTGGTCCCCTGCAGCCAGACGCCCGTCCTACACACACACGCAGACACGGACACGCAGACACGCAGACACGGACACGCAGAGAAAGAGGGTGAGGGAAGAAGAGACAGGTTGTATAATAGCAGCAGTACACACATTGAAAGTCATTGTTGTGAGTCAGTCTAGATTTTTGATTGGAGTAGATTTATTAGGACACCCATTAGCCAACACCAATGGAGACAGCTCGTCTGACTGAGGTCCAACATATAACAAAAAAAGACATTACAGCCAAAATACTTCACAATTGACATACTAGATGAGGTTGTTCTGAATACAGGATGTAGTCGTTGATCTAAAACACTCACCATGTCAGCCGCGCCTCCCTTCACAACAGACTTGATGTAGATCCCGAGCTTGTCCTGCCCAGCACCCTGGAGGAAGACCGAGGAGAACATTCAGTACACAGGCCAAGGAGACAGACAGAACACTTGGACATAAAGAAGGTCTGGCTGGGACACTTGGCCCCAGTTGTCTATTGTGACACATGCTACTGTGGCACAGCTGCTGATCTGCTGGCCTACTGGACTGGTGAAACATTGTTAACAGCATCACAGACCATTTAGGGTTATAGCACATCACTCAAATCACACAGCTACTGTAGCACTGTCTGGAGGCATCTGTCTGCAGTGAACTGACAGCTAAATTAAACTATTCATCTGGAATCTAGAGAGCCTGAGAGCAGGACAACTTAGAATCAATCAGCACTGTTGACAGAAGTATCAACAAAACATGGTGTTAATAATGACGCTACATGAGACAAGGCCAAAGGAGGGTTGACATGATACGTGTCATCTGCTGTTTTGACGTGATTACGTGTCATCTGCTGTTTTGACGTGATTACGTGTCATCTGCTGTTTTGACGTGATTACGTGTCATCTGCTGTTTTGACGTGATTACGTGTCATCTGCTGTTTTGACGTGATTACGTGTCATCTGCTGTTTTGACGTGATTACGTGTCATCTGCTGTTTTGACGCGATTACGTGTCATCTGCTGTTTTGACGCGATTACGTGTCATCTGCTGTTTTGACGCGATTACGTGTCATCTGCTGTTTTGACGCGATTACGTGTCATCTGCTGTTTTGACATGATACGTGTGTGTCATCTGCTGTTTTGACATGATACGTGTGTGTCATCTGCTGTTTTGACATGATACGTGCCATCTGCTGTTTTGACATGATATGTGCCATCTGCTGTTTTGACATGATACGTGTCATCTGCTGTTTTGACATGATACGTGTCATCTGCTGTTTTGACATGATACGTGCCATCTGCTGTTTTGACATGATACGTGTCATCTGCTGTTTTGACATGATACGTGTCATCTGCTGTTTTGACATGATACGTGTCATCTGCTGTTTTGACATGATACGTGTCATCTGCTGTTTTGACATGATACGTGTCATCTGCTGTTTTGACATGATACGTGTCATCTGCTGTTTTGACATGATACGTGTCATCTGCTGTTTTGACATGATACGTGTCATCTGCTGTTTTGACATGATACGTGTCATCTGCTGTTTTGACATGATACGTGTCATCTGCTGTTTTGACATGATACGTGCCATCTGCTGTTTTGACATGATACGTGCCATCTGCTGTTTTGACTAGCCACTTCAGCCAGTTTAGGTTCCCTTTAAGCGTCATCACATTTGAAAGACCGGGAAACCCTATAGTGGTTCCCCCATCCCTCTGGCCTAACTAAAACTCCAACAAGGCCTCAAATCACCATACCAGTTAATACCGCTTAAATCATTCCACAAACTATTCAAAACAATCCTAGAGTAGTGTGGGAGAATCCCTGAGCGTCAGCGTTTTAGAAAGAGTGGACTAAAATTTTTATTTTGATGAAAAAGTATTTTCCCATTGCTGATGGCCTGGCCAGAGCCAGCTGTAATATTTAGGGAAGATCAGGTAGAGATCACATTGAGCTGCCTGGGATAGTACTCGTTCTGTTCGGTTTAATATCATTCCAATTCAAAATAACACGAGAGAACAGTTTACATGGAGCTATGGCCCAATAATACCAGACCACTCTAAAAATAGCTTTCACCTGTACAAACATAGCAGGCTAGATAGTAGATACAGACTTTACTCCTACTTTGTAACTCCAGAACTCCACTGAACAATTGCTCCTTAGCCCATTCAAGATCGACAATTCAACATCATGCTTGCCTGAAGGAAACCATGGAACAGCATCAAATTAACTTGACAGAGAACTTGGCCACCAGACACTATTAGTGTTACTGAGAACAAACGGTTCATCTCTGAAGTTGAACATGAACTCCTTCATGAATTCAAGGGAATTAGTACAAGCTTCCGTTAAAGCAATGAAACTGCTTTACACTGTCACCTGCATCCGCATGTAGACCTATAACACACAGTCCTGACCTCTTCTGATGAGCCACCAGTACAGTACAAAACCTTTAGAAACATGTAGGCCTATAACACACAGTCCTGACCTCTTCTGATGAGCCACCAGTACAGTACAAAACCTTTAGAAACATGTAGGCCTATAACACACAGTCCTGACCTCTTCTGATGAGCCACCAGTACAGTACAAAACCTTTAGAAACACGTAGGCCTATATATATAACACACAGTCCTGACCTCTTCTGATGAGCCACCAGTACAGTACAAAACCTTTAGAAACACGTAGGCCTATATATAACACACAGTCCTGACCTCTTCTGATGAGCCACCAGTACAGTAAAAAACCTTTAGAAACATGTCGGGCCCCCGAGTGGCGCAGCGGTCTAAGGTACTGAATCTCAGTGCTAGAGGTGTCACTACAGACCCTGGTTCGATTGCAGGCTGTGTCACAACCAGCCGTAATTGGGAGTCCCATAGGGCTGCGGATAATTGGCCCAGCATCGTCCAGGTTAGGGTGTGGCCGGGGTAGGCAGTCACTGTAAGCAAGAATTTGTTCTAAACGGACTTGCCTTGTTAAATAAAGGTTAAATAAAAAAATAACATGTTTTTGTGAGAATGTGTGTTGAGAAGCAATGGGAGAGAGAAAACAGAACAGGTGTTTTCCTCTAGACAAACCATAGCATCTTGGAGCGGAGGAATATGACAAGCCAGAGAGACAGCAGCCAGAGGAGAGGGAGATCCCAGCCCTCGTCCTCAACGGTCAACAACACATTCCACTGTGCAGCAGATAGATACCGCCACACAGCATAGCCAGCCTGGTGGTCCTTCTCCTCCACAGCACCAGTTCAACACCTCACCAACTTATGCTCCTACTCAAGTGTAGTGACTCACTCATAAGACCCTGTATTTACAGTATCAACATTCCAGTCTGAGCACTAATACCTCTTGACGCTGGGCCACGAGTCTTTGGAAGTGACATTAAAGGAGGGGTATGGACCCTTAACAGAGATCAGCAGGGGGCTGTGGGTAGAGACTGACTCCAGCTGGCGGTGCCAATAATATACAAGTCAAACACGAGAACCGGGATTGGACGGCTTTACCAGTAAAAGCCACCCATGTGAGGGCCCCTGGCACGTCTCACGCGAGGGCTGCCGTGGATGCGACACACTGTTGTTTTAATGCTAGTGTGTGGTGATCGGCTGAGAAAGGCTGGTGGTCGACACTAAAGCTACGGGAGAGGTTTGGGCGGTCGCCTGCTGACTTTATTCCTCAAAGTGTTTGATGATCTGTTGTGAAGATCTGCCAAAACAACCACTGAAATATAAACCGTTGAGGAGTCAACTACCACACTCCTTATATGTGATGCTTTACGTTTGATGCCAACGAAAACAATGTAAAGACAGAGGATCTGAAGACTAAAGAGGGCGAGACAGAGAGAGAAGATGGACAGAGAGACCGAGGGGATCTGTGGGTATGGGAGCCCAGAGTAGGGTTCAGCCACAGTAGCGGAGAGGCAGACACAGAATCTGCCTGAGAAAGCCGAGCCATTTACTCTACATTATACCCCCCTCTCCTCCCCACCTTGATGTCCATGTCACTTTATATCTATTGCACCATACAATTGTTCTAATATAGCACAACCACCACCACAGAGCATCAGATAAACAAGAATGAGCCAAGAATATGAAAACCACCAGACCTAAAACCCTTGAATGGAGAGAAGAGTCAACTAAACCAGCAGCAGATACATTGAAGACATCAATATGTTCAGTCTGGCACTGTTGTGGTAGTCACTATTTTCAGTCTGGCACTGTTGTGGTAGTCACTATTTTCAGTCTGGCACTGTTGTGGTAGTCACTATTTTCAGTCTGGCACTGTTGTGGTAGTCACTATGTTCAGTCTGGCACTGTTGTGGTAGTCACTATTTTCAGTCTGGCACTGTTGTGGTAGTCACTATGTTCAGTCTGGCACTGTTGAGGTAGTCACTATTTTCAGTCTGGCACTGTTGTGGTAGTCACTATGTTCAGTCTGGCACTGTTGTGGTAGTCACTATGTTCAGTCTGGCACTTTTGTGGTAGTCACTATTTTCAGTCTGGCACTGTTGTGGTAGTCACTATGTTCAGTCTGACACGGTTGTGGTAGTCACTATGTTCAGTCTGGCACTGTTGTGGTAGTCACTATGTTCAGTCTGGCACTGTTGTGGTAGTCACTATGTTCAGTCTGGCACTGTTGTGGTAGTCACTAATATGTGTCTTATCACTAGTGCTGTCACTTGGTGCTGGGTGACAGACCCCTCTTAGAGGGGTGTCACCTAAGCCCAGAGGGGGACATTCCAGAGGGCCTCCCGTCCTCCCCGGGGGACATAATGGTCCCCATCACTTAGGGGGGGAACAGGAGGAAAAGGTGTCCCCTTACCCACATGAGGACTACTGGCCCTCTACCAGGCTGATACAGATTCAGGTTTGTTGTCCTACAAGACGGAAATCTTATCATAGCTCACATTTGGGCAAGTGAGAAACCCAGGCTGTCAGTTTCATCTATACTGCCACGGGGAAGAAACAAACCTGGAAATGCGTGTGCGAGATGCAACGCCACATGGGTTGTTGTTACCGACACGACGACGTCATTAAGTCACCAAAAACCCAAATGGTATTTGTGTTCTTTCAGGTGTCCAATCTAAAGCCATAACTAGGTGATACCTGATCTCCCAAACATGTCTGAGCTTCTGTTACCACAGAAACATGTAGACTAGTAGAGTATGAGTAATGTTCTAGATGATGAAGGCCTTTTACATCAAGGAGAGATGTGAGGGAAATAGGAGCTCTAACCCAAAGACAGAGAGGGAGGCGGTGTTTCATGGAATCCACAACCCTGTAAGGTAGTAGTCATAGACCGACACAGCAGGAGGGCTACTGTACCCCGCCTCGGCCGCTCAGCCCAAAACACACACACCAAGTTCATAAGCTCAGTTAGCACAGCATGAAACAAAGAAGGTCTATAAAGCCCATTAATACGACTCTGCAGTGCTTTAATGAGAGCTCTAATTGCTACTGTTTTAGTATACTGCTGGCTAGTGTAGCAGAATACAGGGTAGTATTCATACCTGCCTAAAGGTGGTATAATCCCCATTCATCCAACACGTATCTCACCTATGTCACTAAAACCACTTCCTTCGGACCTAAAACACATAGACCTAACTTGATTTATTCTAGTAAAGGAGAGGAAGTTGACACTAATGGCGGAGTTCACAGAAAGCTTGAAAAAGGAGAGCCACACACCCTAGGAGGTCAGATATCATTTAATAGTCTAATAACCAGCGTTATTCAATTATTACATCTGAGCTCCTAGAGCGTGTGGCTCTCCATTTCTTTTTCAAATGTTCTACTCCGCTAGCCAGCACCTCCCCTAACCAGGTGTTCTACTCCGCTAGCCAGCACCTCCCCTAACCTGGTGTTCTACTCTGCTAGCTAGCACCTCCCCTAACCAGGTGTTCTACTCCGCTAGCCAGCACCTCCCCTAACCAGGTGTTCTACTCCGCTAGCCAGCACCTCCCCTAACCTGGTGTTTCTTTCGCCTCCTGACAGAATTAACATGTGTAGCTAGCTACAACACTGTTTTTAATGAACACATTGTCGGAGAAGGGTGTTAAACGTATCGATTCGCAGTCATGCTGCACGACTCGCCCGATGCCAAGAGGAGATTTGTGTCTGTGTGGACTAAGTGTGGCACACATCACACCTGTGATTGGAGTCAGACAGCTGGGGGGGCTGAATGCCTCAAAGGAGACAATTGCAGAGTATTATATAGCTGTAACATGTCTAGTCAAGTCTCAGCCTCGGCGCATGTGGTTCAGAACAACACTGTAGACAGCATGTTCAGCCTCGGCACATGTGGCTCCAGAATACACTGTAGACAGCATGTTCAACCTCGGCGCATGTGGCTCCAGAACAACACTGTAGACAGCATGTTCAACCTCGGCGCATGTGGCTCCAGAACACACTGTAGACAGCATGTTCAACCTCGGCGCATGTGGCTCCAGAACAACACTGTAGACAGCACGTTCATCCTCGGAGCATGTGGCTCCAGAACACACTGTAGACAGCACGTTCAACCTCGGCGCATGTGGCTCCAGAACAACACTGTAGACAGCATATTCAGGGGAAAGATCTATGCCCAAAAACATCTGATAGAAATTAAGTTCATGATCATTTCTATGAAGAACTTTAATAGGGAGCTGCAGTATCACAACACTTTTTGTATGAAGTGCCTCGCTGTCCATTTCAATGTTACGCTTCTGTTAACTTTTTACTCCACAATTGTACTTTTACTACAAGAGCTGTTTTTCGGACAGACACTGACGCCTTTAAATGTGTGGACGAACAAGTGACCGCATCACTCTTAAGTAACTGGTCAACAACACAGGGTGAGCAGGGGAAATTACCCTCTCCTTTGTAGTTTGTGATTAGTTTACCAGGTGTTATGATCTGAGGCTGAGCACGCTCACACTGAAGTGGTAGGGTCCAGTAAGGACAGAGAGTACTTCATCTCACACACACCTAGCGCAGCCGCCACCACACACCTTCACAAAGCTAGCACTGCCCAGAGACGCACACACAAAGCTAGCACTGCCCAGACACGCAAAGCTAGCACTGCCCAGACACGCAAAGCTAGCACTGCCCAGACACACAAAGCTAGCACTGCCCAGACACACAAAGCTAGCACTGCCCAGACACACAAAGCTAGCACTGCCCAGACACACAAAGCTAGCACTGCCCAGACACACAAAGCTAGCACTGCCCAGACACACAAAGCTAGCACTGCCCAGACACACAAAGCTAGCACTGCCCAGACACACAAAGCTAGCACTGCCCAGACACACACACACACACACACACACACACACACACACACACACACACACACACACACACACACACACACACACACACACACACACACACACACAAAGCTAGCACTGCCCAGACACACACACACAAAGCTAGCACTGCCCAGAGCACACACACACAAAGCTAGCACTGCCCAGACACACACACACAAAGCTAGCACTGCCCAGACACACACACACAAAGCTAGCACTGCCCAGACACACACACACAAAGCTAGCACTGCCCAGACACACACACACAAAGCTAGCACTGCCCAGACACACACACACAAAGCTAGCACTGCCCAGACACACACACACAAAGCTAGCACTGCCCAGACACACACACACAAAGCTAGCACTGCCCAGACACACACACACAAAGCTAGCACTGCCCAGACACTCACACAAAGCTAGCACTGCCCAGACACACACACACAAAGCTAGCACTGCCCAGACACACACACACAAAGCTAGCACTGCCCAGACACTCACACAAAGCTAGCACTGCCCAGACACACACACAAAGCTAGCACTGCCCAGACACATATCACACCTCACTGTAAACTCACAGTTCAACTTCAGTTAATTAATTGTTTTAACCAATTAAAAGAGAGGACGCACTGCCACAAAATATAGATCTGCTTTATCACAATGTGTGCTTTTGCTTTTACAAAATCTAAATGAAGTTTTACTACTTTAATTGAGAACTGTTAAGTTTTTCATAAACTAGCTGACTGCAGAAAAATTTAGATTCAGGAAGGGAGCCCACTAAAGCAGTCCAAATTTATTTTATGTTTATTTTTTACTTCAGTCAAATGTACTGTGTCACAAACAAACAGCTCTCCCGACCTGCCCTGCAATGAGTCTTCCTGCCCAGGGAATTGCCCTGTAACCCAGATCTGCTTTATAGGAAATTAGAGCAAAGACATCCTGTCACACAATTACTGTCTGTCTGTCCCTTCACACTGAGGCGGCATTCATACTGTGTGTGAGTGTGCATATCTTAAACCAGACTCCTAGAGGACATAAAATCATACTATGATATGCAGTTTCCTGCCTTTGGATTTAGCACAGGAAAGAACAGTTAATCACACCAAGTCGAGTGCAGTGGACTGGAGTCCTGAGGAAGTTTACTATAATACACACACAAGTCAATTTGTCCACAGCTCTTTGGTATTTAAGCTGAGCTCCATAGTGAGACGTGAACAGCTCCATCCATCCATACACATTATTTCAGGCTACGCTACACAATTTGACTGGAGAAAGAAGGAGAAAGGAACTAGCAGCATAATATCATCTCACAAAACAGACTTATTTTTCTCTCTCATCTCTGTTCTTATCTTTATTTCTCAAGATGGAACATTCTGTCTGTGATTACAGCGAATTAAGCAAAGAGAATGTGTCCTTGAATCTGATAAGAAGTGTGTCAGACAGTGCGATCGTCACACTGGGCACACTATGCAACTCCAGATGAACAGGATACAGACACACTTAGGCACCACACTAATCTGACGTCTTGACATCTGCCTGCGGTCTAAATAATTCCAGTATGCTTCCCTCTGTTGTGTGTGTGTGTGTGTGTGTGTGTGTGTGTGTGTGTGTGTGTGTGTGTGTGTGTGTGTGTGTGTGTGTGTGTGGTGGGGGGCAGGGCTTGCTTGGTTTAGTGGAGACCACACAGATCGGTGTCTTCGCCCCTCTGTCTGAGGTGTGTGATGGTTAAAGGAGGCTGCTAGGCTCTTCATGTGGTTTTCTATTAAACAGGCTCTTCAGTCTTGACAGAGGCAGACGGGGTTCTGGTGTAGAACGGGAGAATTTGGATATTTCCCTGGAGAGTACAATCCATCTCTCGCTCATTCCTCATTTGCTATTCAAGTCTTTCATTTTGTTGTTTAATAACTTCTGCCTCTGACAGTCTGTCTAAAAGCTGCAAGGCTGTAGACAAGGACACACGCACGGCAGGCTCACTGCTCTAATGAAGTCATAAAAACAGTGGTTCACAGAGCGGTGGGAACGAGGGACCTTTCAGGGGCTAACTCAAGCCAGATGTGCTATATGTCAGTCTGATAAGAACCACGTCCAACATGGTCAAATGCACGCGCACACACTCACACTCACAAATCATTGGAACCAACGCTCCACAGATTGAAGAGGGACAATTATGGAGAGGGAGACTAGATGTCTGGTCCCCTGGACACACTACTAACCGCATGGAGAGGAGAATACCTAGAGAACAGCATGATTAAACCTCTAGCGGCTTTTCCTTCCATTCCGCCAACACTACGTGGTGGTCATATATCTGTTGCCTTAAATTAGACACTCCCTCCCTCTCTCAGTACCTGCTCCTAATCCTGGCAGTTGCAGTCAAACATGGAATGAGTGCTGTCACAAATGTGAGCATCCACCCCAATCCTAACTGATAGTATGAGGCAGTTCTATATGGTCAAATGAGAGTGCTGTCAAATTCTACTAGGCGCCAGGATTCAGAGTGGCAAACTGTCTCGACACGAGCATGGCTCCCATAGAGGTTAGATGATTAGATCTTTGGTTAGGGAGGCAACAAGGCCAAGTGTTAAATTGCCCGTGATAATGTGTGCGTCACCATGTACAACTTCACCCCAAACAACGTGCGATTGACAGAAGGGCAATTGGAACAGTGAACTCACTGGGCATTGAACTAAACATTCCATTTGTCACAGGGAAAGAATGGCAAAGGAAAAAGGGGAGTGATCATTAGCTGGGAACCCACAACTGGGTTTTGCCATGTTAGTAACCACTGTCATTCAGTTGAGTACATGCTGTAGAACACACCCAGGAAATATAGACTACTGTAGAGCTACATGTTGTAGCTCTTGCTGTGCCCCAGGGCAGGACTGGCAGGCAGTGAGTGACCAGTGCAACCACATTCTGAGAAGCACACACACACACACTTGTAAGCTAATGCTCAGAGTCCCGTCTCACACACAGCCAGCCAGCGAGCTAACCAGCAGCAGGAAACACAGCCCCGCGAGCTCAGAGCACATCCTCCCATTGTTACTGCTGCTACAGCGCTCTACTGGAGGGAGACCATAGAGTTTGTACTCTACCAGCTAATCATTGTATAGCTGCATCTACACTACTGTTCCATCACTATCGTCTCAACATCTACAAAACAAAACAAGCAGACTAGCAAACAGACAAACAAGCCAACTTCTATAATATTTAAAAAGCACCGAAAGGAATGAGAACGTCTGTTACGTTCGAGGGCCAGTCTGTCTACCTCCAGATTGGGGAAAGATTAATCAGAATAGCTTCCCCAGGCCTTGGGTTGTCGTCAGTGTGGGGAAATGCTGGACAATGAGCAGCAGGACTCCCCTGTGAGGTGGAGTGGAGAGAGAGGGTCAGGATATCCCCCTGTTCTTCCTCATTTGGAACCCAACATTCTGTCCCCACGAAACCCTTTAGGTGAACATCTGCAGCATAACAGCCTGGAGTAAACAAAACTAGGCCCGTCAGAGCAGAATCAAGGGGACAAAAGTTAAGCAAATCAAGCTCTTGTTCCAGAGATTAAGTTCTGGCCTGTGTGCCTGCATCGCCTTGACAATCATTAACTGTGTGGTCTTGAGATAGCAGCAGTAGAGTAGCTGGATAGCCCAAAATAGCTCAGTAGAGAACCGTCCTAGGTTCCTTACGTAGTGGGTCACAGCAATATGATGAACTGGTGTGAGCTGGAGGCTTATTTGGTCTGAGTTTCTGGCAAAAGAGAAAGCATACATTTTGAATGAGAAACCCTGCAAAAGATGGAATTTAAACCCAAAAGAATACTTGATTAGAGAAAACTCTACAGGTGTGAAATATGAAAGACTGTGTGAAGCTTACAGCAGTAGAGAACACTGAGCAAGTGGAACAGCAGCACATACTGGAGGTCTATTACCTGTGTGTTCCCATCCTCAACCCCTTCTTCTGACAAAACGGCTACACACCCCCCTCCACACATACACAGTCACACCTGTATTTAACACAGAGAGAGACAGAGAGAGAGACAGAGAGAGAGACAGAGAGAGAGACAGAGAGAGAGACAGAGAGAGAGACAGAGAGAGAGACAGAGAGAGAGACAGAGAGAGAGACAGAGAGAGAGACAGAGAGAGAGACAGAGAGAGAGACAGAGAGAGAGACAGAGAGAGAGACAGAGAGAGAGCGCCTCACCGACTCATCCTTCTTTCCGACCACAGAGAACCACATGGTGTAGGTAGATAGTTCCCGCTCGGCTAGAACTGGCTCGTGCTCAGGCTCAATTAAAAGTCCACAAGGAGGGGCAGATCACAGCCCAGATGTACTGGTGTAATAATCACAGAGACCAGTCAGAGACCAAAACAGCTAGCGAAGGAGGAGATACTAGGTGCGGCGCAGTGGGAGAAAGAAAGAGGTCCACACTACATTCTACTGTAGGACGCCATATGACAAATAATCAGCAGCCAGCCAAAGTAGGAAATACCATTTACAGACTTAAGTAAACAGTCCGCCAGCGTTAGCCACTCACTACTCTGCAACAGTTTGGGTAACCTTTCAGAGCACTACCCAGCTGTGTTCTGCACTGGGCAAATTACTCTCCTCTCGCTCTCCCCCTCTCTCTCTCATTCCTTCGCTTCTCCAGTCTGCCTCGGACTCATGCCTTCCTTCTGTCTCCTGTCCTCCCCTCCCATTTTCCCCTCCCTCTGCTCTCTCTCCCCACCTCTCTCGATCTTTCTCCCTCCCTTCCTCACACCACCTCAGGTTGAAAATAGCAGTAAAAACAGAGGGTGTGGCCCCCACCTCCTCAAATACAAAAACTATGCTTTGAAAATAAACAGTTCAGGGAGGCCACGCTATTCGCCCCCCCACCATCCATCCTTCTTCTCAGACTCTCATTCCTCTGTCAGTGACAGTCTAAAGCCTCATGTCCACCAGACGCGTCAAAATCATTGCCAATGGAGTAGTCCGCAACGCGGCGTTGGGGATGTTGCACTGTGATGTGCTTTACCGCATGGTGGTACAAACTACAAAGCTAACCACTTGGCTAGCTTCCCCTTTCCAGCTAATTATTTCACATTCAACTGACCAGCAACATTTTTTGCATGGAGTCCCCGGTAACAGTCAGTGCTTTAATGGAACAGGGCAGAGAGCTCAGCGACAGGCAAAATGACCTTCTCCTCCAGGCTGCAAACCTTTCTGCAGCCTTGCGAAGCACATGTGCGTCAAGTAGCAAAAATGCGGACCAGACATCCGGCAAAACGTATACGCATCTGGTGGACATACAGCATAAGCCCCCAGAAACACACTCCAATTAACCCGCACAGACCAACCCGGGTCAGACCTGGGCTATAATGGTGCCAGCTGAAACATGACGGTCACTTTTTACACACACACACACACACACACACACACACACACACACACACACACACACACACACACAATTATCCGGAGTTACGGCAGACTAATGCAGTAAACAACCACAGAAGAGAACCCAGTACAACCTAAGGCTCTTACATCAATCCACACCAACACTGTTAGAAACAGCATGTTCCACCGGCAATGTTGTTAAACTGAAAATGAGGACACCTTCAGGCAGGTTCTTGACAACGATTGAGAGAAGGGCTTATTTAGGATTATTTATGTGTTCACCAGGCAGTAGTCATCAAGTCTACTTGAGCATGGACGCAACAAATGCTTCTGGGTTATTTCTTCATTGCATCTGTGTAATTCACATCACTCACATAACACTTCCCTTCCAGCCAGGAAGTCACAAACCTCTTCCAGGAGCACTAGTGGGTATCGACAAAAACCTTATCAATAATGAAAGGAAAGGATTGAAAGATGTCTTACCTTGGCAGCCACAATGCTGAGGCCCATGCCATTGTGCTTCTTCAGGGTGACCGTCACAACTTCCGGTTCCTTCCGCATTTGCTGCAACGAGAGGACACAACTTAGAGAGCGTTAGCTTAGGAAAAATGTGCTTCTACAGGGCTCTCAGAGCTGGGAGCTCTCTCCTAGACGTTTCTCAGGCAGAATGAGGAGCTGGATGAGGGAGCAGAGGGATAGGCGCAGAGCAGGGTCGTCATACAGAGAGAGAGCTGGGTTGGGGCGACCGCAATGAGAAATGGCGGGGGCTGGAGAGGAGTCAAGAATGAAAGCCACATGCGCTTGGCTCCAGAGGATCTCAATGGGATCGTTTAAAAAGAGGGCTGCCTGGGAGCAGGGTGGGGAGAGAGGGAGAGGGCAGGGCTTTCCACACAGACTGCCTCTCGTCCCTATGGCACTGAACACATTGAGACTCAACAGCCCCAAAGACACAAACAACTCTTCTCTCATCTGCTGAGCTATGCTGTACAGCCACATAGTTCAGAGACAGAGAGTGGATACAAAGCCACATTAAGTAACAGGGATCTGGTGGCATTTCTCATCGTGTGATGTGGTGTAGAACAAGTCTTTCTGAATGCCATTGGAGTGATTTCACCAAGTGCTAGAGGGCAGGGCAATGGTGATGCAGGGTTCAGCTGGCTACAATGAGTAAAGAAAACATTCATTCAGACAACAGATATTCTGCAGTAAGAGACTAACTCTTAACTCAAACAACACCTGCCAGCGAGAGCATCTCCAGAGAGAAATAGTTTTTAGGATGACAAAAGTCTGACTGCACTAGGCTAGCTACAGTAACACCTCCTGTCTGGACTAGTGATCAGGGAAACCTACCCGTTGTTGTCCTCGGGGATCCCCTGTCTGTCTCTGTGTGTCTTATTAACCCTGTAATGTCTGCTAACAGCGGGACTCTATGGAACACTAGAGTAGTGATTCTGGAGCAATGTGGTGGAAACATGAGGCGGGGTGCCGGGGTCGCCCTGCCTGGCACACGACCAAGAGGCCATTAATCAAAACCTCAGCGGTGCTTAAGCGGTTTGGGCGCCCTCCTCCTCTCCCCGGTCCCTTTACTAGTGTGGGGGCTGGGGCTAATGCCAACCCTGAGCTGAGGTTTGAAGCATGAAAAAGGAGAGCTGGGGGGGGAACAGGGCAATTATACAGGAAGCAGTGTAATTTCTTTTTTTGTGTGATTAGGGTGAGAAGGGTATAATTTACTGCTGTTCCAGAGCTCTCTGGTCACTTATTGGCCTCTGTGGTGTAATTGGTGTTGATTGAAATCGAGCAGGAGGAAGTGTGTGTGTGTGTCTGTTAGTGTTAAGTAGAGTAGGGCAGAACGGTGATTGCATGACTGCAGCATGGGACATTAACGTTTTCCATACGATCGTTGGAAACAAGTGATGCCAAAACATTAAGCCACAAACAGAGAAGTTGAGTAATTGAAAATTTCAAGTGTTCTAAACAGCTAAAAGCAGCAGCCTATTCATTCCTCTGTGCTTCTCCGTTACATAGTAATATGGTGGCTAATGTATAAGGACATGTCTGCGTCATGACTAACAGGCACTAATGTGCATGATCATGCAGCTCAATGTAATGGTGTCCTGCATAGTCCTAAGCTGTAACGGTTGGAGGGACACCTACCAGGTCTGAGTTGTCTGCAGAGAAGTGGCTGTCGCAGTCGACTCCTTCAAAGTGGATGGTCCAGGTCCCAGGGGAGCGCGGGTGAGGGGTTAGCCGACAGAATCCTGCACAGGACACGAGAGGAAATCACAGTTATCTTCTTCTACTTAGTACAGATCTGAGACTACATTTACACGGCAGCAGGAACAACTCTTGGAATCTCTCTCAAACACTCTGATGAGGACAGGAGCAAACAGCTCTCCAGTCTCCTCTTACATAGCTATTACATTCCACTGTCTACGCGTCAACAAAACAAACAGGCCAGCCCAGCCTCTGATTGGTTCACAACTTTAGGTTTAGACAGAACACAACCGGTGTGACATTCTGAAATAGAGTGTATTTTTGAATCCTCCTCCACACAAGTACCTCTCTGACAAAGGGGGTCCAGGAACTCCTGGAATCCGTTGGGAATGTTCCTCACAACGTCGCAGGAGTAGCCGTCCTCGGGCAGCAGGAAGGGCAGCTGCAGGTCAGGGTCCTCCTCTAGCTGGACCTCTCGGCCATCGCTACGAGCCAGCTCATCTGCTGTGTTCTCCGCCACGGCAACCACGTGGTCTATAAGTTCCTATAGGGGGAGACACCAGACGGACCATCAGGGGAGAGGGATGTGTGTAATAGTCCTTTGACTGTTTCCTCAAAATTCCACAAAGTAGAAACAGCAACCTGGACTGGAAAAGGGATCTAGGAAGATCAGTCAAGCGGTGAGCTTAGCTAATGTTTACCCCAAAATAACAGCTCAAACACCAACACATTACAACTATGGGAGGAGACTTGTGTTAAGCAATACTTCAAACCCCCATTTCTCCACTTCAGAGTCATTCATTGCATCTCTAGTGTGTGACTGCGCACGTGAATAGAGGAGTGCGCACGTGAATAGAGGAGTGCGCACGTGAATAGAGGAGCGCGCACGTGAATAGAGGAGCGCGCACGTGAATAGAGGAGCGCGCACGTGAATAGAGGAGCGCGCACGTGAATAGAGGAGCGCGCACGTGAATAGAGGAGCGCGCACGTGAATAGAGGAGCGCGCACGTGAATAGAGGAGCGTGTAGTCATGTCTTACAGGGGGGATGTAAGGCTCGTCGGGAGCACAGTGGTAGTTGGTCATGAGGGCGTTGAGCTGCAGGGAGTTCAGCTTGAAGCAGGTGTTGTGGATGTTCTGCACGTCTTGCATGGAGTACTTGTCCATGGTGAGGAGAGTCGTAGCCTGGGGAGGAACAACAGAACAGAGTACAATTAATGACAGAGAAGGACTTGATTTATAGTGACCTTTTGTCCACGCTGAAGTCCTTCCCCTACAACTTTCCATAGGAACAACAGCTCTTAAAGCATCACCCAGAGCTGCTGACAAGTATTCAATAAAAAACATTCTTCTGAGGTGGAAGAGCCTGCCCTGCCTACAGTAAGTCACCATATGGAAAACAGTGGATAGCTAACAGGTGTGCCATGCTGGACAAAGATAGGTGGATCATACCTGTACGATGCGACTGAGGTGGCAGTCAGCAGCCAGCTCCAGGCCCTGTTTCTCTGCCCAGGCCTCGATGTGGCTGAGCTGCTGGCGGAGGATGGCGCCCCAGTAGTGTGAACACAGTCCAGAGTCGGCCTCCATCACCAGCTTGTTGAACAGCCACATGTTGATGAAGTGGAAGAGCTGGGAGAACAGCTGGATGGTCAGTGCCGCGTTGACACGGCAACGACGCAGCAGCGACATGGCGCCCGTCAGGGTGTGCAAAACATCCTCTACGTGGGGAGAGAGATGGAGGATGAGGAAGAGGAATGTCTTTTTACATTTCCACTACTGCTGGAGTACTTTGTGAATAACCAGTCCACCAAGGTTTCAGTTGATTTCTATACACTATGTCCCCACTAGAGGGCTCACTATAAAAAACAAGCCGAGTGACATACGGTGTAGCTGTGAATGTAAATAAACTGCAAAAAAGAAACATGACTTTTTCAGGACCCTGTCTTTCAAAGATAATTCGTAAAAATCCAAATAACTTCACAGATCTTCATTGTAAAGGGTTGAAACACTGTTTCCCATGCTTGTTCAATGACCCATAAACAATTAATGAACATGCACCTGTGGAACGATCGTTAAGACACTAACAGCTTACAGACTTTAGGCATTTAAGGTCACAGTTATGAAAACTTAGGACACCGAAGAGGCCTTTCTACAGACTCTAAAAAACACCAAAAGAAAGATGCCAAGGGTCCCTGCTCATCTGCGTGAATGTGCCTTAGGCGTGCTGCAAGGAGGAATGAGGACTGCAGATGTGGCCAGGGCAATAAATTGCAATGTCCGTACTGTGAGATGCCTAAGACAGTGCTACAGGGAGACAGGAAAGACAGCTGATCGTCCTCGCAGTGGCAGACCACGTGTAACAACACCAGCACAGGATCGGTACATCCGAACATTACACCTGCGGGACAGGTACAAGATGGCAACAACAACTGTCCGATTTACACCAGGAACGCACAATCCCTCCATCAGTGCTCAGACTGTCCGCAATAGGCTGAGAGAGTCTGGACAGAGGGCTTGTAGGCCTGTTGTAAGGCAGGTCCTCAACACACATCACCGACAACAACGTCGCCTATGGGCACAAACCCACCGTCGCTGGGCCAGACAGGACTGGCAAAACATGCTCTTCACTGACAAGTCGCGGTTTTGTCTCACCAAGGGTGATGGTCGGATTCGCGTGATGGAAGGAATGAGCGTTACATAGAGGCTTGTACTCTGGAGCGGGATCGATTTGGAGGTGGAGGGTTCGTCATGGTCTGGGGCGAGGTGTCACAGCATCATCGGACTGAGCTTGTTGTCATTGCAGGCAATCTCAATGCTGTGCGTTACAGGGAAGACATCCTCCTCCCTCATGTGGTACCCTTCCTGCAGGCTCATCCTTACATGACCCCCCAGCATGACAATGCCACTAGCCATACTGCTCGTTCTGTGCATGATTTCCTGCAAGACTACCATGGCCAGCGAAGAGCCCGGATCTCAACCCCATTGAGCACGTCTGGGACCTGTTGGATTGGAGGGTGAGGGCTTGGGCCATTCCCCCCAGAAATGCCCGGGAACTTGCAGGTGCCTTGGTGGAAGAGTGGGTTAACATCTCACAGCAAGAACTGCCAAATCTGGTGCAGTCCATGAGGAGGAGATGCACTGCAGTACTTAATGCAGTTGGTTGCCACAACAGATACTGGCGGTTACTTTTGATTTTGACCCCCCTTTTGTTCAGGGACACATTATTCCATTTCTGTTAGTCACATGTCTGTGGAACTTGTTCAGTTTATGTCTCAGTTGTTGAATCTTGTTATGTTCATACAAATATTTACATGTTAAGTTTGCTGAAAATAAATAGTTGACAGTAAGAGGAATTTTTGTTGTTGTTGCTGAGTTTCCAAATGTAACAGTAACCCCCCACTGTGGCCTGGATGAGTTTAATATATACACAGTTATATACACAGTAAGAGTGTCACACTGTGTATGAACAGAGGGGAGTCACCTATTTTGGGCCTTTGAGGGTTCTGTTCCTCTGGGTCATCCAGGAAGGCAGGCATGTAGTTACTCAGGTCAGACTGCAGACACTGGACCAGGTACCTGAGATAACACAACAACACATTGGTTCTGTACGGTCCACACAGATATGGATAAACAAAAAGACACATACAATGCATATATGTCCACCTACATGAAGTCAAACACACATACGTTCCCTTGTCCTGAGAGCAACACTTGTCCTGAGAGCAACACTTGTCCTGAGAGCAACACTTGTCCTGACAACACTTGTCCTGAGAGCAACACTTGTCCTAATAGCAACAAACACACATAAAATACAGATATACAGAAGAATGCAGAAACGTGCACACACACACACACCCCTAACGGGACTTCCTCTGGAATCCCACAGTGAACCAGTGGTCTGGCCTGGCCGGCACGGCCACTGCTCTGCTCCGGGAAAAAGACAAAGCACCAGTTGTTTCAGCTAGCCATTCCATGGAGCAGTGAGCAGAACAGGAGAACGGGAGAGCCGTGGAAACGGTTTTTACTGGGACCTTTCCCCTCTCCCCAGGCCCATACAGCCCTGCTCCAGCTTGGCCAACAAGCCAGGCCCAAGACGTTCCACATATTCACAGCTCCCCTTTGTGTTCCAGCATCCACACACAGACTCCAGAAACAGTACGGACAAGGGCTAGATTGACTTCCTCCAGATCCTTACAGGGTGAAGCAACACTATTATCTTGCTTAACCCCCTGTCCCTCGGCTACTTTTATTGCTCATGGGACAGCTCAGGCAGAAGTTAGCATGGGTCGCTAACCACTAGCTACGACATTGTGAACGAGGGCCATTTTTCCATGGGCAGCAGACATCTATATTTTGTTTTCCACTCAGGAGAATCGATGCCAGCAATGGCAGGGTACTTCACATTTTGATCTAGAATTAGCATAGTAATTGTCCAATCATACTATTACTCACATGTGGTTTGAGTTAGCCCTGATGGCGTACATGCAGACATGACATACACAGGATTGACAGGGTAGTGTGGGCTGCTGCACCGTGTGACTAGCACACAAACAGAGCAGGGAGCAGGATAAGGTAAAGCCTGGTCTCCAGGTCATGGGTGAGAAAGTGGGGGGCAGAGAAGTGATCAGAAGAGGGACAGGAACAAGAAGTGGGAATGATGGGGCAAAGAGGAGTGGAAAGAAGACAAACCGGGGCATTTAAAGAGGCTGGCCAAGAAGACGGAGGAGCATCGAACTACAGAGAGGAGAGGACCAGGCGTTAGGAAAGAGACGGGGCCAGAGGGTAGGGAGGAAGTCGGGGCACTCACTTGAAGGCCATCTGGACGAGGTGTGCCAGCACATCCTGGGCATCCAGTGTGATGCGCGACAGATCCTTGTCCTGCTTGATGAAGTTGAGCAGCTCTGAGGCATTGGCCATCCAGAAAGCCAGGGCCCCCGCAATGTTCTTCTGCTTCTGAAATACACCAATCACAGAGCAGGACAGACCGAGAGAGAGAGAGAGCAGGGGGTCAGAGAGGAAGTATAGACAGACACGGGGTGAAGGGGGAACTTTCTCAGACTCACAGCCATGAGCAGTAGCAGCACTCAAGGGATAGACTCGTGCACCTGCCACCCTACCCCACCCAAATCCAAGACATCCAGAACCAGACACTGGCCCCCAGTTATAGCCTCTTACAGAAGGTCAGTTTTGGAGGGGGGTTGTGCAGAGTAGACTACTGGATTAACAGGCTCTTTGTCATATCAAATAATATATTGAATAAACATGTTGTACAGCTAATAGGCACAGATCTAAGATCAGTTGACCCTCCCCCAACCAAACCATAACCATTTAGGGAAAACTGACCTTAGAACAGTGCCTACAGGAAATTTAATTCCACTTTTATTTTCTTGCTAGCTTCTGTGTGGAGCAGTTCCCTGCATGTCCTGATAAATGCGGTCTACTTCCTCTAGCAGTAGCTACTGCATCTCTGCAAGGGGACCACATTCCACATCAACCAGTATACAAACAAATACTGACCTGGGATGGACATTCAGCTCAGTTCTCATGTATTTTAGCCTGTGATGCGGTTCTTGAACACCTCTAACATGTAGCAGAGATAAACAGGAGTAAACTGAACAGGCTGCTAAAGCTTTAGAGCCCAGTGTCTGGTCTGTGTGATGAGCTAATGTCAATGTCCCCTTAACACAAAGAATAAGGGATACACAAGGTCCTCCCCGACTTGTCTCGGCCGGCGCTGGTCCGTGTGTATTTCGCACTCGTCTATCCCCACAAAGAAACGACAACACCCCCACTTCAGAACGGCCACACGACAGAACGCATCCAGAAGAACAACCATGTCAAACCACAGACAAAATTAAAAATGGAGAAGGGAAAAATTCAACAAAAGCAAAAGAACGTTAGGGTTTGTCTCTCATCCACACTGAAGTGCAGTAAAGCATGAGGTCACATGGAAATTACAATTATTTCAATGTTGCCACAATCAGAGATTTGTTGTTGGTTTTAGTACCACATGTTCCAGGTTGAAGGCTGAATGAGGGTTATTGTGTTGGTGTTTTAGAGTCCAGCTGTTGGAGAAGGGATTATTTGGTTGAGGGGTTTTTGGTTTCTGTTATGGAGAAAAGAAGCATGGAGGACTGAGCGAAGCTCGACTGAGACGATAGAGGGCGAGACTGAGTGGGAGATGAGAGAGAGAGCGCTCTCTCCCCGAGCAACGTGTTAGGTGTCCTACCTGGTCCGCTTCAGGAATCTCCTGTCACAGAGGTGAGGGGGGACAGACAGACATCCCACAGGACAGAGAAAGACTGTCAACAAATGCCATGGCATGGACAGATTCACACACAGGTATGTCAACAGAACACAACACACAGCACTCACACACACAAATGGTCATGTGAAATACACATGAACTCCACTTTGGTAGTGTATGAGAAATGCCTTTTCCTTTAAATATAGCAAGAGAAGGCACAGACTCTACTGGCAGAAACTAGTTTTGAATGTACCCACAATTCTGTTCCCTGTAGGAGGCAGGGACATTGCTGAGCAGATTGATTATTTAAGGAACACAGATTACATTTCCAATGTCCCTCATGAAGGTTTAAGACTTGGATTTCCAAAATCATCAGGATGATTTCTATAAGATTTTTAAGACACACACAGAACAATGCAGACAGATATCCCTAATGCTCCTGCACTGTGTGTGTCTAGTATGTGTCTGTGACAGACACTGTCAGTGTGTAGACAGATTATCATCTATCTATTAACAGACTACAATCTGTATTTAAATTGAGTGTCTTTAAGGTTGTATATTGACAGGATGAGGAATCCCATGAGAACTGACCAGACAAACTCACACCATATTAGAGTGCTGTGAGGAGTCAGTCAAACTCTGCTAGGTTTGATTGTTTTGGACCATTTCTGTTTTTCACACATAACTCAGGGTTGGTGTCCCAGAGTATGGGTATTACTGCTACACTAGTACAAAATGTCATTTGGGTTTTGTGCTGGCTGAGAGTGCTTTTGGAACACCACAATGATCCTGTATTTCAGTGTGTTTCAGTGAATACATTAGGGAGGGGGACACAGAGACGCTGGACACACAGACATAACATGGGCTTCACGCCTCTACAAATTATTCTGTGGAAATTACCTGGTTGAATAAACCAAGAGAAATCTTAAAAAATACTATGACTACCGGGACGACTACCTAGTCAGCTACAGGGTTTGGGCTTTTCTTTGGGGTTTTGTTTCGGTCCTGGGTCACCTGTATCTCGAGAGGGAAGTAAAAATAACTCAAAAGAAAAACATAAAAGTGCAGAGAACAAAAGTATTTTTCGTCAGTGTCCTTTTTCCAGGCAACTGGCTGAGGATATAACGTGGTCATATATACACACCAAACCCAGGCCTTAAACCTTGAATGTCCTCCTAATTAGAATGAGGAGGAGAAAAAAATACGGCGAAGAGGCAGGATGGACACTCACCTGGATGACTCCTTCCATCATGCTCACCATCTTGTTGACGATGGCTATGACTTTGTGGGTGCGCTCCGAGGGGCCGATGTCGGGCCGGTAGTGACTGGACATGACGTAGCGACAGGTCATGTACAACACGTAGGTGGGGGACAGCTTGAAGTGCACCGTGGAGCTGTTGGTGTAGTTGATGATGGCCGTCAGGAAGGTATCTTCGGCTGGGGGGTGCATGGTGGGGTCAAGGAGGGTGACAACGGTGCGGTGTGAGTTCACGTGACACAGGCAGATGGGTCAGTCCTGATTTTGCTACAGGAGTGACTGTGTGCATGTTTGTGTGTTTACAGAAGGGCCTTGTGATAACATTGTCCCCAAACCTGGCTTCCTGGTTCCCCAGCAGGGGCTGTTTATAGTGCATTGTGAGAGAGTTGTGAGAGAGAAACCCCCCGATATTAGAAATCAAAGGCCTCTGCTCTCTCTGCTCCACGGCCAAACACATAAGCTCACACAACTTCAAATACACAAAGACTGATTTCAGCCGGGCCCAAGACTAGAGTCCACAAACAAGGTTCTGCATATAATAGGGCTTGAAAGGAAAGTTAAAATGGCTTAAACCAATAAAGCTATGCCAAAGGGGGAGCGGGAGAGCCCATCACACACATCAAAAGTAGCAGTACATTCAGTGCGTGTTCATTGGAGAATCATTGCATGTCATTCACAGAACAGACTGGTGGGTTTGGCTCCCTAGTGATTAGAAGGTAATCAACCAATTGCTCGATCAAGAGAGAGAGGGAGAGAAAAAGAGAGAGAGAAAGAGAGAGAGAGAGAAAGAGAGAGAGAGAGAAAGAGAGAGAAAGAGAAAGAGGGAGAAAGAGAAAGAGGGAGAAAGAGAAAGAGGGAGAAAGAGGGAGAGAGAGAAAGAGGGAGAGAGAGAAAGAGGGAGAGAGAGAAAGAGGGAGAGAGAGAAAGAGGGAGAGAGAGAAAGAGGGAGAGAGAGAAAGAGGGAGAGAGAGAAAGAGGGAGAGAGAGAAAGAGGGAGAGAAAGAGAGAAAGAGAGAAAGAGAGAAAGAGGGAGAGAGAGAAAGAGAGAAAGAGAGAAAGAGAATGAGCCCTGCATGCTACCACCTGCTATTTTCACAGCCTGACTAATTCATGTGGACAGTCATATTTCAGTTAATGTTGACATGACCGTGTTCAATAAAACCACTAGGGGCAGTGGACAACATTAAAAGCCAGTTGGCGGCAGCTTGCAGACAATTAGTCAATACCTTTCAGACACCAGCTAAATGCACTGTAGCAAGATGGTGTGGATGGCCTTTATCTCGTTATCACTATTACTAAACTACACAGCAGGTATAGAGAGAGATATTACTAAACTACACAGCAGGTATAGAGAGAGATATTACTAAACTACACAGCAGGTATAGAGAGAGATATTACTAAACTACACAGCAGGTATAGAGAGAGATATTACTAAACTACACAGCAGGTATAGAGAGAGATATTACTAAACTACACAGCAGGCATAGAGAGATATTACTAAACTACACAGCAGGCACAGAGAGAGATATTACTAAACTACACAGCAGGTACAGAGAGATATATTACTAAACTACACAGCAGGTATAGAGAGAGATATTACTCAACTACACAGAGAGAACAGAAGGGCTTGAAAGGAATAGAGGGAGATGGTATGAGGGAGATGGTAAGAGAGACTCAAATAGAGTGAGAGAAGAGAAAAAGCTAGAAACAAAGAAAGAGAGAAAGAAGGGCAGAGTGAGCCAGTACTCAGCTCCAGCAGAGAAGGACTCACAGTTGTCCCTGAACTCGATGCTGGCCGGCAACGTTACTTCTGGGCTCAGGCTGTCCTGGGACCTGCAGGGAGGACAGAGGCTCTCAGTAAACCACCCCGTCCGTTCACCACGCCCGTTCACCCAGTCCGTTCACCCAGTCCGTTCACCCACGCCCGTTCACCCACGCCCGTTCACCCACGCCCGTTCACCCACGCCCGTTCACCCCACAACCCTGGCGTTGTAAGCACCGTGTTCTACCAACTGAGCTACTAATGTCCCCATTAATTGTGTGTGTGTCTCACCTGCTGTCCTGCTGCTCCCCGCGGATCATGGGTTTGACCATGCCTCTCTCGCTGCCGTTGGATGGACGCTCCATTTCCAGCTTCCCTGAGCTCTGCAGTAACACAGCAATACACTTCATGGTGGAATGTTCTGCTGCCCAACGATGGCACTAAGATCCCTCAAACACAGCAACTACACACACACAACATATGAAACACTCTGACCGCAATCACATACAACCACCACACACGTAATGCTGAGAACAGCAAGGGACACACATTGACATGGAGGGGGAGCTACTGTACCTTGCTGGTGGAGAGGGCCGTCCCACTGTGGAGGTCCCCTTGCAGGTCAAAGGTCGTCTCAGGAACACTTCTGCTTGACAGATGGGCCAGAAAGAGAGAGACAATAAGCTCAAGGACAGAACATCTCCCAGGCAGAGCAGGAGGGAATTTCATTACTGGGAGAGAATGACAGGAGCTCAGATATAATCCACAGCACCACACACACACACACCAGGCGACGCACACGAGCGCACACACACACACACACACACGTACGCACACACCAGACACACACCCACCAGGCGCACGTACGCAGACACACACACCAGACGCAAAGACAGAGCTGTCTGTTCTAAAGAAAAGGACTTACTATTTCATATGCTGACCCATGACAAGAGGACACACATCCTGATCTCTACAGTACAGCCATACAGCCTGCCCTGAGGGGAACATGTGACTGTAGCCTCTCTTACTGAAAGCTGTGTAATTGACCAGAGAGGACTGGTTCAGGCCAATCACAACACAGTCCCATACTTAGAGCAAAACCCATAGTCTGAGTTTGAACTAAATTGGTGTCATTTGATTTCCATTGCTGTTCAAAGCCATTTGAGTTTTTGGAGGTCATGGAGCATGGAGGTCCCATAGCAAACATACGTGTCCCAATGTACAAGTAGCAAGAAATGCACCAGAACTGTCCCAAAAGTCCTCTGATCTATTCTCTTTTCCACTCCCTCGTTCCCTCTCTCACCCAGATGTCATCCTCTCTAACATCAGGCCACAGCATTAACGGTGGATTAGGGTTTATCACTACATCCACAAACATGAATAAATTAACCAGCCCAGCCAGCCAGCCCAAATGTTATACATCAAGCCAACGTGGCTGGTCAAATTAACATCATGGGAATTCTGTCCTTAGCCTAAAGCCCAGATATACAATTAATGACTCTCTAATTAGTGGATCTACATCAACAGTCAGTCTCCACTCACCAAACGCACTCTAGAAGCCTAACGACTGATAACATGCTAATATAGTCATCTTCTTCTTGAATCCTCATAAATCTACTGTCAATGAGAGCCTATGTCATTCTCCAGTCATCTACTATAGCGTCCTCGCCCATGTGGTGGAGACGTCCTATCCAGCCATAGTCCACAAATGCAACACATTCTCCTCTGTGAGAAGTAGAAACCCTGCCCTACCACTGTCTAACCATAGGAAGACATTACTCTGTCTCACCTGGCAGTGTCCCCGTCCTGTTCTCGCTCTCTGGTTGGAGTAGTGTTTGTAGTGAGCAGAGGAGGCTGCAGCAGTGATCTGAGTGTGTGAGTGTGTGGGGCGCCAGGGTCCTGGTCCTCTCTGCCTCGTTAATGACACAGCACTGCAGGCCACACCCCAGCCAGCCAGCCCGGACTGATCAGATTAGAGTGTCCTTACAACAGCCCAAGCCTGGCAGGCAACCCAACTCTACCTCTTTACCCTCTCTTTCCCCCACTCTCTCTGCCCACCTCCTCTCTCTGCCCACCTCCTCTCTCTGCCCACCTCCTCTCTCTGCCCACCTCCTCTCTCTCTACATCTCTTTTCGGCTCCCTCTCTCTGCAGCCAGAGTTAAATTCGAGCTAAACCTGCTGCACCCAGATGGCTCCTCCCCCTCCTGCCCACGTGGCATCTGTTTCCACGGCAGCGATGTGGTCAACTACGGGCTTAGAGTCACATCCCAACCCCAGGGAACGAATCTCTCACACACACACACACAAACTAATACACATTTGAGAAGGTCAGAATCCTGCAAAATGGAATTCAGCAGCACTGACTGAGCTGTAGAGGTGGGTAGGATACCTGACAGGATATAGGTTTTGACTAAAGATTCAACTATCAGAAGATATTTTGGTGTACTACGGCCACAGGGTTCTAGACCAGAATGACTAGCAGGTAGGCCATGGCTGGGTTAAATGGCACTCTATTCCCTTTGAATTACATTGGTTTTCACCAGGACCCAGAGGGCTCTAGTTAAAAGTAGTGCACTATATAGGGAATAAGGCTCCAATAAGGATGCACATGTCATCTCTGGTGGCTGGCAGCTATGTGTAAACAGGAGGCTATGCTGTCATGGCCTGTTCAGAACACACCATTGTGCTGTTCAGTCAGGTAGCTGAGAGATGCATCCTGGGACTGATGACACTGGTTTCAGCCGGTCTCCGCTGCTTCCTGTCCCATTCACAGCCATTCCTGTCATCACCACTGGGATGAGCGAGCTAGCTTTCCAAATGTGTCTACATTCATAGTGTACTGCAAGTGTGTGTGTGTGTCAAAGCCATGGGAAGGGGGGGGTTACGGGTTCCGCAGCACCCCCTAAAAATAAATACCCCCCACCCCAGACCCATCTTGGTTGTAAAGATGGGGAGAGGTCTGTACGTAAAAGAGATGCTCTGATGTTTTGACACCACACTCCACAAAGCAGGTCCTACAGGCTCTAGTTTTATCTTATCTTGATTCTTGTCCAGTCATATGGTCAAGTGCTGCAAAGAAATACCTAGTTAAGCTGCATCAGGCCCAGAACAGAGTGGCACGACTTACTATTCATTGTAAATCAGACGGCTAATATTAATACTATACATGCCAGTCTGTCTTGGCTAAGAGTTGAGGAAAGACTGACTGTCGCCATAGGTGTCGGCTAACGGGGATCTTTATAAACAAATAAAAACTATTCTCGCGGCCACGGTGTGTGTGTGGGCGCGTGCGCCGGTGAGTGTATATGCTGGCGCCAACACCCCTCACCCCACCTACCCTGACTTGTGCCTGCCTCTCATCATTGGTCCGGGCCCTCCCTTGCCCATGCTGTGGTCGTAGCTGGGGTCCACAAACTTGAACACGTGGGAGGCGCCGAACTGCAGTGTGGCTCCGCTTCGCAGCACGGTGGTCTCGGTGACACGCTGGCCGTCCACGTAAGTCTCAGCCTCCAGACTGTGTGGTGTCACTGTCACCAAACCCTCCGTATGCATCAGTTTACAGTGGTGGGGCAGGATACCTGGACCAAACAGCTGGAGGAGAGGAGACACTCAGTATTACTAGACCTTTAGCTCAGATAACTAGCTGTTCAGTCTGCCACAGACACAGACACAGACACAGACACAGACACAGACACAGACACAGACAGACAGACAAAGGGCAGACAAAGGGCAGACAAAGGGCAGGTCCTTACCTGGATGGAGCCGTCGTCTGTAGTGTCTGAGCCCACCTCAGTAACACTGTGCTGCAGGCGGTAGAGTTTCGGTTTGTCCCTGGAGTCTGAGCCGTCTATGGTGGAGACCAGGAGACAGTCAGTACTACAATATGGAGGGACACACACTCACTACATCACAGAGGGAGATTCTTACCAACACATGACAGAGTCATACACTTCACACACAAAATACATAAGAGGGGAAATAGACATACAAAACCCTGCTGTCATAACAACTTCCAGTAGACCAGATAATCTGTGTATTTTGATTAGTAAAAACAGATTTTAGTAAAAGCAAAGCAGCAAATTAGTTAAGGGTGGGAAAAACATGTATCTTCTGAAAATCCTATGGGTTTTGTGAAAATCCTCATTTGCAAAAAGCACTTGCTATTGCTAAGCTCAATAATGTCTGGCAGGGGCCCTAAACGTGGCTTAGTGCAGTGGAGTTGACTTAAGGTCCCGTCCTAGATAGTGAGGCCCTTCTCTGATTGGCTGAGCCACTGATCAACAAGGCATTCAGGCCAGTAGCATTCAGTTGCCCACAGACACTGATCTAAGGTTTCCTTTCACGGAATTGTTATGGCGAGCATTTGGGGTGGAGAACCTGGTCCTAGATCAATGACAAAGGGAAACTTAGGAGATCAGGTAGGAGTTGACCCTAACAACTAACCACTGATACAAGGTCAGATAGATCTTTTGCCATCACAATAATGGTCAAAACTAGAATAACCAATAATCTTCAGGATAGTCTGATCCTAGATCTGTATTTAAGGACAGGTTCTACCACAAGTCAACTTCTATCCAGAGAAACACAGCAGTAGATGGGTGTGGTGGTGGAGAGGAGGAGAGGCGTGGGTGGTAGGTTTACCTTCGTGGTGCCGATAGGTGTAGTAGCCATAGTGATTCCCCCTCCCTAGGTGAGCAGACATGCAGAGGCGGCAGCAGTAAGACACAGCAGTAAGACACAGCAGTAGGTAGTAGCGACAGACAAAACACACCACAGGAAGCCAGGAGAGAGAAGACACAGCATGGGGTGTAAATGTTGCACCAAGAAGAAAACGCAGAGCCCTTCTTCGCCTCACACACTCACAGTAATAATCACCAGTAAAAATACATAGAAAAATCGCAGAATCCACACTAACACACACAGCCTTCACCTAAACCCTCCACACACCTTGAATCACTTTCCTGCAGAAAGAGCAGATAACCATTGCCTGGGAGACACACTTTTGTGGCAATGTACGCAAACAGATTGCAAAATTTCAAATCTTTTAAGTACTAATGAAATCCCTGAGGTTAAAAATAGTTCTGAGAGACAGGGTTAGTGCACTGCATGGTTGGTCAGGGGAGCAGAGAGAGAGAGCGAGAGAGAAAGAGAGGGTCAGTGGAAACAGGCAGCTGTTAGGGCCAGCCCATTAGTGAGGACTGACCATCGTACTGGACCCAACATCTAGGCTAGTGATGGGCAACTGGTTGCCCGCGCCTTTTGTAGGGGGAGGGGGACTCAGCCAGGGTCTCAACACTGGTGCAACTTTGACATTTGGTTGTACATCAGCAGTCAGTCAATTAGCCCATGTCAGCTATTTTTGGGGGGTGATTGGTAAGTTAGTCTATCGTCCAGCTATCTAAACTTGTAGTAAGCATGGTTAAATTACCCAAGCCTCTTGATCATTAGTTATATTAAAAACTGCATTCACCTCCACCCTAATTCGGGGGGTGTACCCAGACCCGAGCCACAGTGACTCCTAATGATGAGTTCCATGTTTTTTGTGGCCCCCACCCCCATCAAACCACCCCCATTCCTGACCAAGGAAGAACACGAGCAGCAGCTACTGTAGTCCTGAAAGCATTCTCTTGGTGGGGAAGGGAAGATACCTAGTCAGTTGTACAACAATGCATTCAACTGAAATGTGTCTTCAGCGAGTGGGAGAGAGGGTACAGTTAGGCTTGGGAAGTATACCGCATACTGGAGCATTTGGAAAAAGCAACGGGATGGTTTTTCAATACTATCAAAACTATTTATTTGAAGTAGAGGTCGACAGATTATGATTTTTCAACGGCGATAACGATTTTTGGAGGACCAAAAAAAGCTGATACAGATACCGATTTACAAAAAAATGTATTTGTAATAATGACAATTACAACAATACTGAATGAACACTTATTTTAACTTAATATAATACATCAATAAAATCAATTTAGCCTCAACTAAAATGAAACATGTTCAATTTGGTTTAAATAATGCAAAAACAAAGTGTTGGAGAAGAAAGTAAAAGTGACCTGTAAGAAAGCTAACGTTTCAGTTCATGGCTCAGAACATGAGAACATATGAAAGCTGGTGGTTCATTTTAACATGAGTCTTCAATATTCCCAGGTAAGAAGTTTTAGGTTGTAGTTATTATAGGAACTATAGGACTATTTCTCTCTATACCATTTGTATTTCATATACCTTTGACTATTGGACGTTCTTATAGGCACTTTAGTATTGCCAGTGTAACAGTATAGCTTCCGTCCCCCTCGCCCCTACCTGGGCTCGAACCAGGAACACAACGACAACAGCCACACTCAAAGCAGCGTTACCCATCGCTCCACAAAAGCCCCTCTGCAAGGGGTACAACAACCACTTCAAGTCTCAGAGCGAGTGACGTTTGAAACGCTATTAGCGCGCACCCCGCTAACGAGCTAGCCATTTTACATCGGTTACACCAGCCTAATCTCAGGAGTTGATAGGCTTGAAGTCATAAACAGCTCAAAGCACAGCGACGAGCTGCTGGCAAAACGCATGAAAGTGCTGTTTGAATGAATGCTTATGAGCCTGCTGCTGCCTACCATCGCTCAGTCAGACTGCTCTATCAAATATCAAATCATAGACTTAAGTATAACATAATAACACACAGAAATACGAGTCGTAGGTCATTAATATGGTCGAATCCGGAAACTATCATCTCGAAAACAAAAAGTTGATTCTTTCAGTGAAATACGGAACCGTTCCATATTTTATCTAACGGATGGCATCCCTAAGTCTAAATATTCCTGTTACATTGCACAACCTTCAATGTTATGTCATAATTACGTAAAATTCTGGCAAATTAGGCGGCCCAAACTGTTGCATATACACTGACTCTGCGTGCAATGCACACAAGAGAAGTGACACAATTTCACCTGGTTAATTTTGCCTGCTAACCTGGATTTCTTTTAGCAAAATACGCAGGTTTAAAAATATATACTTTGTGTATTAATTTTAAGAAAGGCATTGATGTTTATGGTTAGGAACAGTCGTGCAGCGATTCTGCTTTTTTCGCAAATGCGCTTTTGTTAAATAATCCCCTGTTTGGCGAAGTTGGCCGTCTTTGTTAGGAAGACAGTCTTCAAAGAGTTCGCAACGAGCCAGGTTAGCAGGCAATATTAACTAAATATGTTTAAAAATATGTACTTGTGTATTGACTTTAAGAAAGGCATGGATGTTTATGGTTAGGTACACATTGGAGCAAGACAGACCTTCGCAAATATTCACCGCATCGATTATATGCAACTCAGGACACGCTAGATAAACTAGTAATATCATCAACCATGTGTAGTTAACTAGTGATTATGATTGATTTATTGTTTTTTATAAGATAGGTTTAATGCTAGCTAGCAACTTACCTTGGCTTCTTACTGCATTCGTGTAACAGGCAGTCTCCTCGTGGAGTGCAATGAGAGGCAGGTGGTTAGAGAGTTGGACTAGTTAACTGTAAGGTTGCAAGATTGAATCCCCCGAGCTGACAAAGTAAAAACCTGTCTTTCTGCCCCTGAGTAAGACAGTTAACCCACCGTTCCTAGGGCGTAATTGAAAATAAGAATGTGTTCTTAACTGACTTGCCTAGTTAAATAAAATGATAAAGTTGTTAAAAAAAATACAATTAATTCGGCCAAATCGGTGTCCAAAAATACCTATTTCCGATTGTTAGGAAAACTTGAAATCTGCGAATCCGATTAATCGGTCGACCTCTAATTAAGTTTTCAATAAATGTGAATATTTGTAGCCTTCTTAAGTTAATACCTGCAGTCAACTTGTGCAACTTCATTTCACCGGTCACATTATTTGACATGATGAAGTTTACCGTAGTTCCCCAGAACAGTTGAGCCAGTCACGTGTTTGTTTGTAAATAGCACAACGGGAGAAAGCAGGAGCTAGTCAGTCCATAGCGTTCTCCATCGGTGAGTCTCTGCTGTGCAGCTCTGGATCATTTATCTGTACAGCAGCCTTTTTTTCCAGTGCTTCATAGTTTTTTTCCCCCTCTATTCTTCGGTGTACATATGCTGCTCTTCCTTAAGAAAAGCATGCATCACAACTTTGTTCTTTTGCACAATTTGCCTCGTTCACTTTTGCTTGTAAATGTCCACACTCACTGAAAGTGATTCGGTAGCTACACTAGCTATGCTTGTAAAACTTTATTAGCTGGATTTGCCCATCTTGCAATTTGTTTAAGTTCGTTTTCGCTCATTAGCATTTAGCTAACAGCTTCTATGTGAGTTCACTATAAGTTGGGGCTAATTTTGTTAGCATTCTGGTAATAGAGGCCCAAAAGGGATTTTCTTGCGTTTTTAGCGCTCCTTATGTGCCGGTAATACTGTAAATCCCAGGATGAGAGAAGGACGGTATGACAATATGACAATCTGGATACCGCCCAAGCCTAGGTACAGTCGACTTGGCAGGAGATGCTTCTAGGGCCCACCTCACTCACCTTGTCAGAAGACTAGAAAGTTCAGGGCATCAGGTTGTGTGTGAATGTCATTGCGCGATTACAGTGATTATACTGTTCTGTTAGCTATGTGAGTAGAATTAACTGTCGTCTTACATCCTGCAGTTCTGTACACGCCAGCATTTGGTGTCGGCTGGGAATGTGTGTGTGTGTGTGTGTGTTCTTGTTCAAGAGTATGTATATGTGTCATATATATGTGATCTGCAGTGCGTGTGTGTATGACGCACCTGGGCTGAGCTCCACCAGGTAAGGCAGTTTCTCTGGGGGTAGAGACCCATGCAGGGGCACGTCCATGCCCTTCCCCCTGGGGCCCTTGTCCTCTGGCTTGCGGCCCTTCTTTGGCACGTAGTCTGGAGGTCTCTTCTTCAGCTGGAATACTAGGTCTCCTGAAACAACACATGCATTATGACCCAGAGCTACCAGGAGAGGGCAGTATAGACAGGGGATTTCAGATAAAAACAATACAATCCTTACAGACAACGGACTATCCTCAACGCAACATGCAATTCATTAGGCCCAAATCTATGGATTTCACATGACTGGAAATACAGATATGCATCTGCTGGGCACATTTGCTGGGCACAGGTGTCATTTCCGGTCACAACTAGCAGACATGTTTACGTGCTGCTGTGCGTTTTGTTGCTAACCTTACTTTGCTACCTGACAACTTAACGGTTTTTACTTTTTAATGACCATTTATATTTTTTTGTTTTTTCAGTGTAGGAAAGGATGAAACAGCGTCTGTGCCACCAGTAAGTACAGATAGTAGTATAAATCCCCTCGCACGGTCCCCGCAGCCGGACAACCTTCTCATGGCTTCTGGAGGGAAATGCTGTAGGAATGCTCAACCGGTGTCGTTCATTCAGCCGACAAACTTTCAACCGGTTCTCCCCATTAAGCAGCGAGTCGGAGTCAGAGGACGAGCCTTTTCTGGTCTCTACTCCTCCAGTTATGGGTTCCGAGACGCCGAAGCTTCCCACCATTATCTCTGGCAAATTGAAAACCCTAGTCATTGGCGTCTCCATTACCCGCAGTATTAGACTTAAAACAAATCATCCAGTGATCATACACTGTTTACAAGGGGGCAGGGCTACTGACATTAAGGCTCATCTGAAGATAGTACTGGCTAAAGCTAAAACTGGCGAGTGTAGAGAGTATAAGTGTATGAGTATGAGTGTAGTCTGGCCCAGGAGTGTGAAGGTGAACGGAAAGGCACTGGAGCAACGAACCACCCTTGCTGTCTCTGCCTGGCCGGTTCCCCTCTCTCCACTGGGATTCTCTGCCTCTAACCCTATTACAGAGGCTGAGTCACTGGCTTAATGGTGCTCTTCCATGCTGTCCCTAGGCGGGGTGCGACACTTGAGTGGGTTGAGTCACTGACGTGGTCTTCCTGTCTGGGTTGGCGCCCCCCCTTGGGTTGTGCCGTGGCGGAGATCTTTGTGGGCTATACTCGGCCTTGTCTCAGGATGGTAAGTTGGTGGTTGAAGATATCCCTCTAGTGGTGTGGGGGCTGTGCTTTGGCAAAGTGGGTGGGGTTATATCCTGCCTGTTTGGAACTGTCCGGGGTATCATCGGATGGGGCCACAGTGTCTCCTGATCCCTCCTGTCTCAGCCTCCAGTATTTATGCTGCAATAGTTTGTGTCGGGGTGCTGGGGTCAGTCTGTTATATCTGGAGTATTTCTCCTGTCTTATCCAGTGTCCTGTGTGAATTTAAGTATGCTCTCTCTAATTCTCTTTCTTTCTCTCTCTCGAAGGACCTGAGCCCTAGGACCATGCCTCAGGACTACATGGCATGATGACTCCTTGCTGTCCCCAGTCCACCTGGCCGTGCTGCTGCTCCAGTTTCAACTGTTCTGCCTGCGGCTATGGAACCCTGACCTGTTCACCGGACGTGCTACCTGTCACAGAACTGCTGTTTTCAACTCTCTAGAGACAGCAGGAGCAGTAGAGGTGCTGACCTGTTGCACCCTCAACAACTACTGTGATAATTATTATTTGACCATGCTGGTCATTTATGAACATTTGAACATAATCTCTACCCGGCACAGCCAGAAGAGGACTGGCCACCCCTCCTAGCCTGGTTGCTCTCTCGGTTTCTTCCTAGGTTTTGGCCTTTCTAGGGAGTTTTTCCTAGCCACCGTGCTTCTACACCTGCATTGCTTGCTGTTTGGGGTTTTAGGCTGGGTTTCTATACAGCACTTTGAGATAGCAGCTGATCTAAGAAGGGCTATATAAATAAATTTGATTTGAGATAACGTTTATTGTTTTTTTAAATGGGCGTCACAACGGGCCTCAGGATCTCGATATTATTTTTGTGCATTCAAATTGTCAATCAATCAAATGCAATGTTGTTGTCCGTATGACCTTCTATTGTCCCCAGCACAAGGTGCAACTGTGTAACAATCATGCTGTTTAATCAGCCTCTTGATATGCCACACGTGTCAGGTGAATGGATTAGCTTGTCAAAGGAAAAATGCTCACTAACAGGAATGTAAACAAATTTGTACACAGAATTTAACAAAAATAAAGTTTTTGCTTATGGAAAATTTCTGGGATCTTTTATTTCAGCTCATGAAACATGGAACCAACACTTTACATGTTGTGTTTCTATTTTTGTTCAGTGTAGATTCACTATTAGTTAAAATGAGCTTTTGGCTGTGTATAAATCATGCAATGCTGTCAATGGAAGAGGTGCCGTAAAACTTTAGATACAAGCCGGATCTGAATGTATGATTGGGCCCGTAGTGGTATGGTGTCCTACCTCTGTCGTTGGGCCAGTCTCTGAAGATCTGAAGAGGACACTCTGTATCATCCAGGATGATCTCCTTCCCAGACTTGTCATCTGTGTGCTGCAGAACCACAAAACCACACCCATGAAACAACCACACATTCCAAATCAACCAAACAACAATTCACATAGAATACCTCAATGCTCAATTATAATGTATATAGGGGTCATAAAAGATGTGTACCAAACCAGCCTTTATAACATGATTACTGCACATTAGCATGTTCGTCAATAGCTGGCTGCTCTCCCTTTCCCTAAGAATGCTCCAGTTCCTCATGCTCCAGACATAACCTCTCTCCCTCCTACTCTCCACTCACTCTGGCTGTAGTGATGACCTGTCCAACAAGACGCTGGCGAGACAAATGTCCATGTCTGATTGGAGCATTTGAAATGTTTCCTTTTTTAATGACTCGGATGTATAAATGAGAGGCGGATGGTGGAGGGACTGAAGGGGGAGGGACTGCTTTAATGTGATTGGCTGTGACCGAGGCGGTCAGGCAGCAGGGATGTGAGGTGGCGAAGGTTGGCGCTGAAGCATGGAGATGTTAGTCACACGATGACAGGCGATATTTGGCCAGCCATGGTGCTGCTGCTCTGCTATCCATACACACACACACAGCATCACATCTGCTGGCCTGGCACTTTGGAGAAATGCAATTCAATTACTATCAAACAAAGGCCTGTGCCAACAGACCCCTTCATGCTTTAATCTGTCAGACCACAGGGAGGAGTGTGGCCGGCCAGATGGGAGATACGGAGAGAGAGACGGATGAAGGGAAGGAGAGAGGGAGTGACACACACACACACACACACACACACACACACACACACACACACACACACACACACACACACACACACACACACACACACACACACACACACACTGCAGCCGGCTGATGAAATACTGTATGTAGGGTTTAAATAGGACCTAGGCCAGTTACCGCTGAAACATTAAATCAGCTTAAAATGTGGCCCGGCAACACCCACCCTGTCCTCTAGTTCACCCCGGAAACAAATGGAGGGGAAATTGAGCAAACATTCATTCCTTACTCACACCTCCATTTTCTAAATAGGACAGCATGGCGGCTCGGGGTGTGTATTACACAAGGGTGACCTAAGCTCCTCTTGTGGCTTGCCTCACAAGCCTACCCATAACATGATGCAGCCATGACTATGCTTGAAAATATGGAGAGTGGTACTCAGTAATGTGTTCTATTGGATTTGCCCCAAACACACCACTTTGTATTCAGGACAAAAAGTGAATTGCTTTGCAGTATTACTTTAGTGCCTTGCTGCAAACAGAATGCATATTTTATTTTTTAATTTTTTATTCTGTACAGGCTTCCTTCTTTTTACTGTCAAATTAGGTTAGTATTGTGGAGTAACTACAATTTTTTTTAATCGATCCTCAGTTTTATCCCATCACAGCCATTCAATTCTGTAATGGTTTTAAAGTGGTCCTTCTGTAGCTCAGTTGGTAGAGCATGGCGCTTGTAACGCCAGGGTAGTGGGTTCGATTCCCGGGACCACCCATACGTAGAATGTATGCACACATGACTGTAAGTCGCTTTGGATAAAAGCGTCTGCTAAATGGCATATATATATATATATAGTCAACATTGGCGTCATGGGGAAATCCCTGAGTGGTTTCCTTCCTTTCTGGCAACTGAGATGGAAGGACACCTGTATCTTTGTAGTGACAGGGTATATTGATACACCATCCAAAGTGGAATTAATAACTTCACCATGCTCAAAGGGGATATTCAATGTCAGCTTTTTTTTCCCATTTCTACCCATCTAGCAATAGGTGCCCTTCTTTGCGAGGCATTGGAAAACCTCCTTGGTCTTCGTGGTTGAATCTGTGTTTGAAATTCACTGCTCGACTGAGGCACCTTACAGATAATTGTATGTGTGGGGTACAGAGATGAGGTAGTCATTCATGCAACTTATTATGTGACTTTACCACGTTTTCACTCCTGAACTGGCTTACCATGACAAAGGGGTTGAATACTAATTGACTGAAGATATTTTGGCTTTTCATTTTTTTATTCATTTGTAAAAAACATAATTACACATTGACATTATGGGGTTAGTTTGTAGGCCAGTGACAAACAACCCCAACTAATCCATTTTAAATTCAGATCATAACACAAGAAAATGTGAAAAAGGTCAAGGGGTGCGAACACTTTCTGAAGACACTATACAAACTTTTCACTTTTGTGAACTGTGCTCCCAAACTAAGAGTGTTCTCTGTAAAACTCTGACCACAATTGGGTGCGTGATTTGATGATGCTATAAAACTAGAGACACAAGGTGAGAAAGGTGAGTGTCATATTGTATAACTGTGTACAGCAGTTGTATTACAATTTAAGCTGGTACACCATTTTTTCTTTCAGACTTTCTGACGACCCCATCCCACCCCAAAGCTAACGTCACAACCTTAAAAATCACTATATTTCAATTTTAAGTTAACAAATCTCCTTCATTACATTTAAATCTCTTATCAAAATGAAAGAAACCCAAAAAATACATTTAATAAAATTGTATTTTTCACATTATCTTAAAGATTTGTATATTGTCCTATACAATAATGTGTACTCACTGTTCTGTTCAATTTCTTCTTTATTGTTTATTTTGACGACTCCACTGCAGATCCCCAACGACCCAGACTTTGAATACCTCTGGTGTACAGTAATATCTAGAGCAGGGTATTGACCTCTTACCCAACGAGGTCCGGAGCCTGCTGGTTTTCTGTTCTACCTAATAATTAATTGCCCACACCTAGTGTCCCAGGTCTAAATCAGCCCCTGATTAGAGGGAAACAATGAACAAAAATGCAGTGGAACTGGCTTCGAGGTCCAGAGTTTAGTTTGAGGGATCTAGAAGCTTGGTAGGTGAGGCTAATATGGAGGAGTGATCACCAACCCTGGTCCTGGTGAGCTACATGGTGTGCAAGGATTTTGTCCCAACACTAACAACCGTGACTTAACTAATAAACTGCTCATCTAGGGTGTGACAAGCTGAATCAGGTTGGTGCTGGGTTGGAATAAAGGCCCAAACCCGCTATAACTCTCCAGGCCCAAGGTTGGCTTCTAATGGGGCAGAGTAACATCTAGTTGTGTTTGGAATGGAGTGGTGTGCTGACTCTTACCCTGGCGATGCAGTACTCCCGGGGGTTCTCTTTCTCCAGGCCGTACTTCTCCAGAGCCTCCACCACAGCAAAGTCTGCCATGTCTGTCGTGGACAGCAAGATGGTCTTATAGGGGATATTGGGTTTCAGACTGTCTGCATAGATCCTCAACGTCCCCCCTAAGAGACAGAGACAGGACACTCACACGTGTGAGCATATTCCTTGGATTATGCTAATCTATTAGAGATATTTTACTTTCCATTGTGTGAATATTCCATATAGCAGTATTTCTCCCAATCAGCACTGACACACACACTTTATTTTTTATCTTTCTCTCTCAGACTAAGCACTGGCTCTGAGTTGAGTTAAAAGACAGGGCTGTAGGCCTAAACTGCTGGCCTATTTTACACAGGGCTTTACTCCTCTGGACTGGGATGAGATAGAGAGGAAATATGAGAAGGAACTGGGATAAAGGTTTATATCTGTGCCAGAGAGGGGTTATTTAGCTGGGAGTGAAGAGGCTGACCAGAGCAGAGGGCTAAGGCCTCCAGATTACATAACCTCGGAGGTCTGGGCAACATAACCTCGGGGGTCTGGGCAACATAACCTTGGGCGTCTGGGCAACATAACCACGGAGGTCTGGGCAACATAACCACGGAGGTCTGGGCAACATAACCACGGAGGTCTGGGCAACATAACCACGGAGGTCTGGGCAACATAACCACGGAGGTCTGGGCAACATAACCACGGAGGTCAGGGCAACATAACCTCGGAGGTCAGGGTAAAGAAGTGTCAGGAGGTAGAAAGTTGCCCCGAGCCACAGCTCTAGGATTAGATTACCCTAGATTCAAGACAATGTTTTTACTTATTCTAAACACTACGACATGAATGCCTTTTTAACAACAGTTATGCCACCATAACCACTTGACCAAAAAAGTTTTGGGATGCAGAGGTCAGGCGGACCAATTCTTTTTTTACACGTCAGTAACTATGGGAGAAGAAAAAAAACCTTCTGCAGCCATTTTTGGTGTTGCAGCTTGCTGTTCCTGCATTGGTTGGCAGAGGGCTGTAAGCCACAGGGAACAAGATGTGAGGGCTGGCAGTACCAGACAGTGTGTGATGTTCACAGAGGACATTGGCTAAAGCGGGTTAGAGTGGACCTCTGCTCTGACTGATCCAGGATTTATGTAATTACAGTATGGTGACAGGGTGTTCTCTACTGGTCATAGACGGGACACGACAAGAACCAGAGACAATGGCTTTTGGACTTCACTTTGACACACACGCTCGGCTCTCACACTCGTGTCCTCACACCGCAAGTCTGTTCAAATAAAAGATAAATAACACATTAAGTTTTTAATTGACAGACAGTCCCAGGGTGAGTGTACCAGAGTCTGGCCTGCCGTCGCTACTGCGGAACTCCTGCATCCTCTTCTCCAGTTTCTGCTGCCGCCTCCTCTTCATCACCACCTCAGGGTTGGAGATGGTCCGGGTGAAGCTGTTCTCCGGCATGTCCTTGTACACCTCCGCCGCCAGTCTGGAGTTCTCACTGGAGGAGCAGGAGAAATACATTCAGAAATACTCCTTGGCTCCATTTGCTTTACCATGCATGTTAATATACTATCAGGTGGATGTGGGGACGTTCTTCATCAATTATATAATTTTCAACCAGCAAGACTAAGTAAGTAAACATTATATAAAGCGTGTGACATTGCCCTCCTTACCCATCTTCTCTGCTCAGTGCTTGCTCATCTCCGTCAGAAATGTGAGCCTCCTTCTCTCGCTTCTTCTCCTTCTTCTTCTCTTTCTTGGACAGTGTCCGTTTGAAGTTCTGCATTACCCCCTCCTTCTCCCTCTCCGGCCCGTTGCTCTGCGCCTTCTGTGGTGAGAAAGGGCACAAAAGAAAGAAAGAGAAAGGGTGAGAGCAAGAGAGCGCAAGCAGTTACGATGGGAGAGGGTGTGAGGTTTGTTATTAAGGCAGTTCACTTAGTCTAAGGGTGTCATTTAGGTGATCTGTGGTATTAGGAACTGGCTGGCTGGCTGGAAGGTTGGCTGAGGGCTATGTAGGATTCAGTGACACAGGGCCTCCACACAGACGGAAGTACTGGGGCCTACCTAACACCTGGTGTCTGAAGCCTGGGCACCACTCTGCCAGCTAGTCGATTCAGCTGACAGACAGAAAATAACATGGCCAGAGTTCAATCAAACTGGCACTCCCACACATACTTTAAGACTGCTGTTTATAATGCTGCATATGTAAACAGAATAATAACCAGCTGACAAAGGATTTCATTGCTTTGGCGGCAGTAGTTTCGTTTGGCCATTTCACAAAAAGCAGGCTGAAAAGTCAAAGCCTAATGTGAACTGACAGAGGCATAGACTTGGCCATAGAAAGCAGAGAGAGAGAGAGTGGGCCTTTTCAGAAGGGATCAGTCAGAGTCTAAATCCCCATAAAGCATTAGATGTGTTAAAGCAATCCAGTGTTCCAGGCCTGCCCTGTCAAACGGCTGAGCAGGGGACTCTTCTGATAGGACTGCCTCTCTTTCCACTTCCCAGAAGCACTCCAGATGTCCTAGTGTGGTTAAAACCCTCCAGATGTCCTAGTGTGGTTAAAACCCTCCAGATGTCCTAGTGTGGTTAAAACCCTCCAGATGTCCTAGTGTGGTTAAAACCCTCCAGATGTCCTAGTGTGGTTAAAACCCTCCAGATGTCCTAGTGTGGTTAAAACCCTCCAGATGTCCTAGTGTGGTTAAAACCCTCCAGATGTCCTAGTGTGGTTAAAACCCTCCAGATGTCCTAGTGTGGTTAAAACCCTCCAGATGTCCTAGTGTGGTTAAAACCCTCCAGATGTCCTAGTGTGGTTAAAACCCTCCAGATGTCCTAGTGTGGTTAAAACACTCCAGATGTCCTAGTGTGGTTAAAACACTCCAGATGTCCTAGTGTGGTTAAAACACTCCAGATGTCCTAGTGTGGTTAAAACACTCCAGATGTCCTAGTGTGGTTAAAACACTCCAGATGTCCTAGTGTGGTTAAAACACTCCAGATGTCCTAGTGTGGTTAAAACACTCCAGATGTCCTAGTGTGGTTAAAACACTCCAGATGTCCTAGTGTGGTTAAAACACTCCAGATGTCCTAGTGTGGTTAAAACACTCCAGATGTCCTAGTGTGGTTAAAACACTCCAGATGTCCTAGTGTGGTTAAAACACTCCACTTTACTGCTCTCCTGGGCAGGGGAGGTTAAACTCTCACTGGTCAGTGTAGCCACCTGTACCAGAAGATTACACACATAACGCAATCATACATCTCAAAACACACCCAGACACTACTGCATTTAACACACATCTCAAAACACACCCAGACACTACTGCATTTAACACACATCTCAAAACACACCCAGACACTACTGCATTTAACACACATCTCAAAACACACCCAGACACTACTGCCTTTTAACTAGAGCCAGAGGGGAGAAGCATTCATTTGTCTGAGGAAATGGAAGCGAGGCTTGGGGCACTGAGGTACTTGAAGTCAAGTGCTCCACTATAAAAAAAACATTTGCATCTCTCTGGGGTGCTAAAGAGCACTAAAGAGGTCTCGAAGCAGGAGGCACTTCATTGCATCAGAGCCAAGATGGACATAAACACACTGAACAGTCAGTCCCATTGAACAGCCTCTAATGAAATATAGACTAACAAGATCATAGCAGTGAACTTGATGGTTGGCTATTTAGTTACAGTGCTACAGAGTAACGTGATAGTGTTATCATGACAGAGGTCCTGCTGTGCAGCAGTTGGAGTAGTTTTACTGAGGGCCACATCTAAGACTTGCCTGGATCCACTCTTTTTCAACAGTGTTACGCAAATTCACAGGAATCCACAAACCTTGGCATATAGCACACTACTTGGTTTAGCTGAAGCAGAAACAGACTGGAAGCCAGGCTAGCCTAAGGCTGATCTGCCTCTTGATGTTGTTGTTGACACTCACCTTGGGGATGATGTCGTTCTCATTCTTGAGGACGAAACGTCCCTCGCGGTCGTCTTTGTTCCAGTTGAGCTGCACAACCAGTGGCTTCTCATCCAGGTCCAGCTTCCGTTCTTCTGCCAGAGAGGGTGGAGTCTACCACTTAACACACTGTTAACCCACACCAGTTTACCTATACCCCTATACAGCCAGCTAGCTTGCTCTGGGCTATATATTAACATAGATAAACATGGATTAGGATAAGCTTAAGATAAAGTGTTAATGATTTACATAAACAATGTGGTAGGACTGCAGTTTATAAATATTACTATATAAGAAGCTGGTCTAAATTAGCTTTCATGACCGCTGCTAGTGGAAAACCACACGACTGTGCTATGCAGGCACACATGTACATGCTCTGCCTATCTCTCAGTATGAAGAGTGTTCAAAGCCTGAACTGCGGGCTGTTGATCTTAAGTTCACATTAAGCACCATGGGAGTTGGATACCCCTCTCCTGTTTTTACCCTACTACAGGCTAACAGTGTTTATCTAGTAACCCCAACAGAGTAGCTAACTCAAAGCAGATTGTCAAACCACATACCCAAACAACCCTCTTCAATACCCTTGGTCTAAGCTACTTACTACAGACCCACCCTACAAAATCCACACCCATCCATCCACATATCCAACCATCGACCACCCCCCCACACACACTCACCCCCGCTGACATGGACCTCGTAGAGGGAGTATTTGGGAGAGGAGAGCATCCTCATGTCGGGCCGGAACTTCTCGGCCAGCGTCTCGATGACATCCTGAGTGGTGGCCGTGGAGGACACGCGGATACACTTGGTGGCAAAGTTCCCTGCTACGCGGTCCTGGAAGTAGAAACGCATCACACCGTGGAACTCCAAGTCCTGGAGAGAGGGAAGAGGAGAGAAAGGGCGAGGTGAGGGTCTGTCCTTTACTTCAGAACTGGTGACGACATAAGGGTCAAGTTTGGCATTTTCCTTTCCTTCTCTCAAACACTCCATGCAACACTGCCTTCGCATCTTGAACCCCTCCCCCCTCCCCAGGTTTAGCCAATCACAAAGCTAGTCAAACGTACAGGCTACTTCGCTCTCACTCGCTGTCCGACAGAAAAGTATGAACAAACAACACTGCAGCAACTGTAGAAGGCATCAACTCAACTTCCTGGTTAGGAGAGTAAGCCTAAACCCCTGCTCTCATCTTCTCTGCACTATGAAGTCTGGAGCAGTAGTCTTGTTTTAACATAGCCTTACGTTGACAGCAGTAAGCTGTGGATGATATTTGAGCGAGGAGAATACATTTCTCTGGGACAAGAGAAAAGAGGACAAGTAGCCCAGGGATAACTGAGGACAGTAGCCCAGGGAAAAGAGGACAGTAGCCCAGGGATAACTGTTCCTAACCCAACGGGGAGCAAAGGTGAAGAAGAGCCTGGAGGAACCTGCTCTCCTTCGTTTCAGTACAATAGACAGGCAGGCGCTTCATACTGTAGCTCCGCCAAGATACAGTGATTGTGTCTGAGGAATACGAGCTTAGCCAGGAAAGCGATAACAGTCAAGTCTGTAACACCAGAGCACCCTTCAATAATCATATCATACAGAGCTCATTACCAACCACACCCAGACACTACTCCTGACCCTGATCATGTCTCAGACTGACTGCCCATTGTCTCCCACAGGTAACTATGTGAGTTGCAACTATCAACGGTGTGCCTGTCATTTCCAGCTAAACCAGCCTTCTGTAGAGAGTTTAGAGAGGATGTAAGCTGGTGGTACCTCCAGTGAGTTAATTATAAAAAGGGGCTTAGAAGGGATTCAGAGTCAGGACTGTGTGTGTGTGTGTGTGTGTGTGTGTGTGTGTGTGTGTGTGTGTGTGTGTGTGTGTGTGTGTCTCAGGTGCAGGCCCTGCAGGTAGATGACAAAGCAGACTACACTCCAGTGCTCATCTCACGATGGATTCAGTAGCGTCACCGTGCGTTTCCTTACCTCCGAGAAAACTTCTTCCTAAAATTACTGCTCAATATGGTGTGTGAGAAAATGACAGGTGTGTGTAAGAGAGGGATATAGAAAGAGTCCCACAAAGACCGCTACAGTGCGTTAGGAAAGTATTCAGACCCCATTCACTGATTCCACATAGTTACGTTACAGCCGTATTATGAAATGTAGAAAATAAAAGAAATTCCCTTCAATCTACACACAATACCTCAGTGACAGCAAAAACAGATTATTTTTTTTGCAAATGTATAAAATGTACAACTGAAATATCAGTTACATAAGTATTCAGACCATTTCATCAAATCAAATGTTATTTGTCACGTGTCAAATACAGTGGAGAGAACAAGTATTTGATAACCTACAAAATCAGCAGTGTTTCCTTCTTACAAAGCATGTAGAGGTCTGTATGTTTTTTATCATAGGTACACTTCAACTGTGAGAGATGGAATCTAAAACAAAAAATAAAATAAAAAATAAAAGAAATACAATATGATTAAGTAATTAATTTGCACTTTATTGCATGACATAAGTATTTGATACATCAGAAAAACAGAACTTAATATTTGGTACAGAAACCTCTCTTTGCAATTACAGAGATCATACGTTTCCTGTAGTTCTTGACCAGGTTTGCACACACTGCAGCAGGGATTTTGGCCCACACCTCCATACAGACCTTCTCCAGATCCTACGGGTTTCGGGGCTGTAGCTGGGCAATACGGACTTTCAGCTCCCTCCAAAGATTTTCTATTGGGTTCAGGTCTGGAGACTGGCTAGGCCACTCCAGGACCTTGAGATACTTCTTACGGAGCCACTCCTTAGTTGCCCTGGCTGTGTGTTTCAGGTCGTTGTCATGCTGGAAAACCCAGCCACGACCCATCTTCAATGCTCTTACTGAGGGAAGGAGGTTGTTGGCCAAGATCTCGCGATACATGGCCCCATCCATCCTCCCCTCAATCCGGAACAGTCGTCCTGTCCCCTTTGCAGAAAAGCATCCCGAAAGAATGATGTTTCCACCTCCATGCTTCACGGTTGGGATGGTGTTCTTGGGGTTGTACTCATCCTTCTTCCTCCAAACAAGGCGAGTGGAGTTTAGACCAAAAAGCTATATTTTTGTCTCATCAGACCACATGACCTTCTCCCATTCCTCCTCTGGATCATCCAGATGGTCATTAGCCAACTTCAGACGCCTGGACATGCGCTGGCTTGAGCAGGGGGACCTTGCGTGCTCTGCAGGATTTTAATCCATGACGGCGAAGTGTGTTACTAATGGTTTTCTTTGAGACTGTGGTCCCAGCTCTCTTCAGGTCATTGACCAGGTCCTGCCATGTAGTTCGGGGCTGATCCCTCACCTTACTCATGATCATTGATGCCCCACGAGGTGAGATCTTGCATGGAGCCCCAGACCGAGGATGATTGACCGTCATCTTGAACTTCTTCCATTTTCTAATAATTGCGCCAACAGTTGCTGCCTTCTCACCAAACTGCTTGGATATTGTCCTGTAGCCCATCCCAGCCTTGTGCAGGTCTACAATTTTAATCCTGATGTCCTTACACAGCTCTCTGGTCTTGGCCCTTGTGGAGAGGTTAGAGTCTGTTTGATTGAGTGTGTGGACAGGTGTCTTTTATACAGGCAACGAGTTCAAACAGGTGCAGTTAATACAGGTATTGAGTGGAGAACAGGAGGGCTTCTTAAAGAAAAACTAACAGGTCTGTGAGAGCCGGAATTCTTACTGGTTGGTAGGTGATCAAATACTTATGTCATGCAATAAAATGCAAATGTATTACTTACAAATCACACAATGTGATTTTCTGGATTTTTGTTTTGGATTCCGTCTTTCACTGTTGAAGTGTACCTATGATAAACAAATACAGACCTCTACATGCTTTGTAAGTAGGAAAACCTGCAAAATCGGCAGTGTATCAAATACTTGTACAGTGGGGAGAACAACAGGTGACCTCAATGAAATGCTTACTTACAAGCCCCATAACAAACAATGCAGTTTGTTTTAACAATGTGTAAAAAAAAATATTTAAAAAATAAATAAATAAATAATTAAAGAGTAGCAGTAAAATAAGAATAGCGAGGCTATGTACAGGGGGTGTCAGCACTTTGTTGAAGCACCTTTGACAGCGATTACAGCCTCAAGTCTTTTTGGGTATGACGCTACAAGCTTGACACACTTGTCTCGAAGCCACTCTTGTGTTGTCTTGGCTGTTTGCTTAGGGACGTTGTAATGTCGGAAGTTGAACCTTCACCCCAGTTGGAGGTACCGAGCGCTCTGGAGTAGGGTTTCATCATGGATCTCTATGTACTTTTCTCTGTTCATCTTTCCCTCGAACCTGACTAGGCTCCCAGTCCCTGCCGCTGAATAACATCCCCACAGCATGATGCTGCCACCACCATGCTTCACCGTAGGGATGGTGCCAGGTGACCTCAATCCTAACCTGTGACTGGGGGTCATCTATGGTTCATTTACAGAACCAGACCAGTCCAACTAGACACCTGGGAGAGCTCAGCTCACACACATCCTCCTATCCTCCTAAACCTGCATCCTGAGTCATGAAGAATCCCATCCACACACACACACTAACCATGCAGACAAACACATGTACCCAGAGGCTATTTCTTTGAAGGTAGTGGACTTGACAAAGAGAAGGGTGAGAAGACAGATGAGGTAAGACACTACACTGTGTGTGTGTGTCTGTAGTCTGCATGGTTACCGTGTACAGCTATGGACAGGACCTCAGAACTATGAGATACCCAGCTAGCTCACATCCACCCCAGGACTGCCTCCACAGACAGTCTCCAACTCTTTGCTCATCTGACTAGTCTCCCTCTGACAGAGGCCTGGCCTGAGCCGCTTAGAGGTGATAAATCAGCTTCACTCCAATACAGCTCCTTTCATCCCCTATACCCGCTTCACATTCCAAAATTCCTCCCTGCCTCCTCAGGCACAGCGTCAGTCTGATGATATATATCCCCCACACCCCTCTGTCCTGGGGCAGAAATATTGCTGCTGTCATCCCCACCCAGCCTTATGAAAATTCATGTGGAGCAGAGAGATATTAAAGAGTAGAATGGGGGATATTAGAGGGGAACTTAAACCATAGCTGATATGGCCAGGGAGGCCATAACCTCACCAGTTTTCTTTCCAATTCAAGTATACAACATGCAGTTGCCCATCAGTCCAGCAGGTGGCACTGCCATGTCACAGTACACTAACTGTAACAAAGCAGTACTCTTAACGCTCATCACTCATCACTCATGATATCGTGATGTAAACAATCCCATAACGAATTCAGTCCACCCTGACGCCACCTGCCTATACCGTTCAGTACCCCTGAGACGAGAGCAGAGGAGTAAAGGCACTTCCATCAGCACTGGTTCAAGTAAAAAAATCTCTCCCTCTGCATACCACCCTGCATACCACTGCTGGCTTGCTTCTGAAGCTAAGCAGGGTTGGTCCAGGTCAGTTCCTGGATGGGAGACCAGATGCTGCTGGAAGTGGTGTTGGAGGGCCAGTAGGAGGCACTCTTTCCTCTGGTCTAAAAAATATCTCAATGCCCAAGGGCAGTGATTGGGGACACTGCCCTGTGTAGGGTGCCGTCTTTCGGATGGGACGTTAAACGGGTGTCCTGACTCTCTGAGGTCATTAAAGATCCCATGGCACTTATCGTAAGAGTAGCGGTGTTAACCCTGGTCTCCTGGCTAAATTCCCAATCTGGCCCTCAAACCATCACGGTCACCTAATAATCCCCAGTTTACAATTGGCTCATTAATCCCCCTCCTCTCCCCTGTAACTATTCCCCAGGTCGTTGCTGCAAATGAGAATCAGTCAACTTACCTGGTAAAATAACTGATACATTTAAAATGTCAAAATTAAATACCTCTGGACCAGATGCAGGCTCACTAGTGGGCCAATGAATGTACATCTGGGGTTTTATCTCTAGTTAAACAGTGTACACAGAGAGCTGCTTTAAAGGCTATATGATCATCTCTAGTTAAATAGTGTAGACAGAGACCAGCTTTATAAAGGCTATATGATCATCTCTAGTTAAACAGTGTAGACAGAGACCAGCTTTATAAAGGCTATATGATCATCTCTAATTATAAACAATGTAGACAGAGAACAGCTTTATAAAGGCTATATGATCATCTCTAGTTATAAACAGTGTAGACAGAGACCAGCTTTATAAAGGCTATATGATCATCTCTAGTTATAAACAGTGTAGACAGAGACCAGCTTTATAAAGGCTATATGATCATCTCTAGTTATAAACAGTGTAGACAGAGACCAGCTTTATAAAGGCTATATGATCATCTCTAGTTATAAACAGTGTAGACAGAGACCAGCTTTATAAAGGCTATATTACTTCACTTGCTTCTACTTCACTTGCTGTGGCAATGTATACATGCATGGTTCCCGTGCCAATAAAGCACCTTAAATTGAATTGACTGATTAGTTGCCGTACTTTCGAGAACACAAACACTCGCATCTTTCATAGCGAGCTATCGAGGGACGGGGAGAGGGGAGGCTCACATCATAGGCAGGTCCGCCGCCAGACAGCCAGTCAGAAACGTGCACTAGGACTATATGCAATCAAAAGTTGTATATCACAATGGAATGCTGTATCTCACAATTTATTGGCTTGCAATGTCTCGCAACTTCATTAAAGCAGGACCTATCATCAATGAATAGGCTACGATATTCTACACGCAACTGACCAAAGACTGAACACACGCTGGCATCATTAGCGAAGATAAAGAGCAGTCGAGCCAGCGCGAGGCTGTATTGCATTAGTGGAAACCAAGACTGTTCTCAGGGCAGGTATGCCCGTTTTGACTAGCAGAAGTGACTTTGCGTAGCAGGTTAGGAGAATTAGAGGTTAATGTAAGGGAAGGGTTAGCTAAAATTGTCCCAGATTACACGACAACCAGGCCTGCCCTGAGAACTGTCTTGGTTTCCACTAATGCAACGCTGCCAGTGCAAGGGAAAGAGCGGATGGGGCAGGCAGAGAGAGAGAGAACCGTGGTGCCCATGTCTTGGTAATCTGTATCCTTTTTGAGCGCCTCGCAAATTCACTAAAAGTAGCCTAAAGTTCGCCTCTGGTTTTATTTAAATGTCACACTTTTCCCGAGGCCTTTAAATCCAATCGTCTAGATCGTCTATAAGAAGGAAATAATGTTATGATAACTGCACTGTGCTTTTAACTTTGAGGACGGGAGAAAAAAAATGACGTTCACACCCCTAAAGACCAGCCTATCACGTCTGTCAGGCTAACTGATGAACTAACAAAACAACAACCTGCCTAGGCCATCGCTAACCACTGCCAGGCAAAGCACTGGCCCCGGTCACGTGACCAGAGCTCAAAGGAATACAGAGGAGGGAGTGGAGAGAGAAGGGAGTGGTTGACCTGGTAACAGGGTTAAACCAATGCCCCTGCTAAACCTGTATTTGGCATAGTAACAGCCAGCGGTCAGGTCAACGTTTGTCAAGACCAATATTCAGGGCCTGAAGAGAGACACAGTCATCTATTCTCAGCAGCACCTTCCTCCTCAGCATGAAGTATGCCAGGGGAAATCACTGTCTTTCCTCCTCAGCATGAAGTATGCCAGGGGAAATCACTGTCTTTCCTCCTCAGCATGAAGTATGCCAGGAGAAATCACTGTCTTTCCTCCTCAGCATGAAGTATGCCAGGAGAAATCACTGTCTTTCCTCCTCAGCAGGAAGTATGCCAGGAGAAATCACTGTCTTTCCTCCTCAGCATGAAGTATGCCAGGAGAAATCACTGTCTTTCCTCCTCAGCAGGAAGTATGCCAGGAGAAATCACTGTCTTTCCTCCTCAGCATGAAGTATGCCAGGGGAAATCACTGTCTTTCCTCCTCAGCATGAAGTATGCCAGGGGAAATCACTGTCTTTCCTCCTCAGCATGAAGTATGCCAGGGGAAATCACTGTCTTTCCTCCTCAGCATGAAGTATGCCAGGAGAAATCACTGTCTTTCCTCCTCAGCATGAAGTATGCCAGGAGAAATCACTGTCTTTCCTCCTCAGCATGAAGTATGCCAGGAGAAATCACTGTCTTTCCTCCTCAGCATGAAGTATGCCAGGAGAAATCACTGTCTTTCCTCCTCAGCATGAAGTATGCCAGGAGAAATCACTGTCTTTCCTCCTCAGCATGAAGTATGCCAGGAGAAATCACTGTCTTTCCTCATCCAGCAGTGGTATGTCAGTGTCCTGGATTAACACAACTGACTGACTGACTGTGTGTCTGTGTCTGTCAAACCTCTCACACACAAACTGACCTTGTCAGCAGAGAAATGGAGGGGTTCGAGAAAGCCACGTTACCACAGACCTAGAATCAGCTGAGGCAACCTGATCCATCAACTGCTGTTAATCATCCACCATCACCACAGCAACATCAACCCAGCCTCATCCAGCTCCCTGCACACATAGCATGGATGCTGTCCCTCTTCCTCTCTCGCTTCCTCTCCTCCACTCATCTCCCTTTCTCATGTAAGACCATGTCTGCCAAGCAGCTGGCTGGAAGGAGAGCACTTAGCAGGCAGGTGATTGGCTGGGTGGGAGGAGAACAGGCAGGTTATTGGCTGGGGGGGTTATTGGCTGGGTGGGAGGAGAGCAGCCAGGTTAATGGCTGGGTGGGAGGAGAGCAGCCAGGTTATTGGCTGGGTGGGAGGAGAACAGGCAGGTTATTGGCTGGGTGGGGGGGCAGGTAGGGTATTGGCTGGGTGGAGGGGGGGGCAGGTAGGGGATTGGCTGGGAAACGTATCACAGCGTTCTCTCTCTGCTTTGCATGAAAGGGAAATAAAGCATTACATCATCCTCCCCAAGGCTCTGACTGGAAAGACTGGAGGATCTACACAGCTACTGTAGGGACAGGGACAGACTGGAGGATCTACACAGCTACTGTAGGGACAGGGACAGACTGGAGAATCTACACAGCTACTATAGGGACAGGGACAGACTGGAGAATCTACACAGCTACTGTAGGGACAGACTGGAGAATCTACACAGCTGCTGTAGGGACAGGGACAGACTGGAGAATCTACACAGCTGCTGTAGGGACAGGGACAGACTGGAGTATCTACACAGCTACTGTGGGGACAGGGACAGACTGGAGTATCTACACAGCTACTGTAGGGACAGGGACAGACTGGAGAATCTACACAGCTACTGTAGGGACAGGGACAGACTGGAGGATCTACACAGCTACTGTAGGGACAGGGACAGACTGGAGGATCTACACAGCTACTGTAGGGACAGGGACAGACTGGAGAATCTACACAGCTGCTGTAGGGACAGACTGGAGAATCTACACAGCTCCTATGGGGACAGGCTGGAGGATCTACACAACTACTGTAGGGACAGGGACAGACTGGATAATCTACACAGCTACTGTAGGGACAGACTGGAGAATCTACACAGCTGCTGTAGGGACAGGGACAGACTGGAGAATCTACACAGCTGTTGTAGGGACAGGGACAGACTGGAGAATCTACACAGCTGCTGTAGGGACAGGGACAGACTGGAGAACGTACACAGCTGCTGTAGGGACAGGGACAGACTGGAGAATCTACACAGCTGCTGTAGGGACAGACTGGAGAATCTACACAGCTCCTATAGGGACAGGCTGGAGGATCTACACAGCTACTGTAGGGACAGGCTGGAGGATCTACACAGCTACTGTAGGGACAGGGACAGACTGGAGAATCTACACAGCTACTGTAGGGACAGACTGGAGAATCTACACAGCTACTGTAGGGACAGACTGGAGAATCTACACAGCTGCTGTAGGGACAGGGACAGACTGGAGAATCTACACAGCTGCTGTAGGGACAGGGACAGACTGGAGTATATACACAGCTACTGTGGGGACAGGGACAGACTGGAGAATCTACACAGCTATTGTAGGGACAGGGACAGACTGGAGAATCTACACAGCTACTATAGGGACAGGGACAGACTGGAGAATCTACACAGCTACTATAGGGACAGGGACAGACTGGAGGATCTACACAGCTACTGTAGGGACAGGGACAGACTGGAGAATCTACACAGCTACTGTAGGGACAGACTGGAGAATCTACACAGCTACTGTAGGGACAGGGACAGACTGGAGAATCTACACAGCTACTGTAGGGACAGACTGGAGAATCTACACAGCTGCTGTAGGGACAGGGACAGACTGGAGGATCTACACAGCTGCTGTTGGGACAGGGACAGACTGGAGAATCTACACAGCTGCTGTAGGGACAGGGACAGACTGGAGGATCTACACAGCTACTGTAGGGACAGGGACAGACTGGAGGATCTACACAGCTACTGTAGGGACAGGGACAGACTGGAGAATCTACACAGCTACTGTAGGGACAGGGACAGACTGGAGAATCTACACAGCTGCTGTAGGGACAGACTGGAGAATCTACACAGCTCCTATAGGGACAGGCTGGAGGATCTACACAGCTACTGTAGGGACAGGGACAGACTGGAGAATCTACACAGCTACTGTAGGGACAGGGACAGACTGGAGAATCTACACAGCTACTATAGGGACAGGGACAGACTGGAGAATCTACACAGCTACTGTAGGGACAGACTGGAGAATCTACACAGCTGCTGTAGGGACAGGGACAGACTGGAGAATCTACACAGCTGCTGTAGGGACAGGGACAGACTGGAGGATCTACACAGCTGCTGTAGGGACAGGGACAGACTGGAGGATCTACACAGCTGCTGTAGGGACAGGGACAGACTGGAGGATCTACACAGCTACTGTAGGGACAGGGACAGACTGGAGGATCTACACAGCTACTGTAGGGACAGGGACAGACTGGAGAATCTACACAGCTACTGTAGGGACAGGGACAGACTGGAGAATCTACACAGCTACTGTAGGGACAGGGACAGACTGGAGAATCTACACAGCTGCTGTAGGGACAGACTGGAGAATCTACACAGCTGCTGTAGGGACAGGGACAGACTGGAGAATCTACACAGCTACTGTAGGGACAGACTGGAGAATCTACACAGCTGCTGTAGGGACAGGGACAGACTGGAGAATCTACACAGCTACTGTAGGGACAGACTGGAGAATCTACACAGCTGCTGTAGGGACAGGGACAGACTGGAGTATCTACACAGCTACTGTGGGGACAGGGACAGACTGGAGAATCTACACAGCTACTGTAGGGACAGGGACAGACTGGAGTATCTACACAGCTGCTGTAGGGACAGACTGGAGAATCTACACAGCTGCTGTAGGGACAGGGACAGACTGGAGAATCTACACAGCTACTGTAGGGACAGACTGGAGAATCTACACAGCTGCTGTAGGGACAGGGACAGACTGGAGTATCTACACAGCTACTGTGGGGACAGGGACAGACTGGAGAATCTACACAGCTACTGTAGGGACAGGGACAGACTGGAGAATCTACACAGCTGCTGTAGGGACAGGGACAGACTGGAGAATCTACACAGCTGCTGTAGGGACAGGGACAGACTGGAGAATCTACACAGCTGCTGTAGGGACAGGGACAGACTGGAGAATCTACACAGCTGCTGTAGGGACAGGGACAGACTGGAGGATCTACACAGCTGCTGTAGGGACAGGGACAGACTGGAGAATCTACACAGCTGCTGTAGGGACAGACTGGAGAATCTACACAGCTCCTATAGGGACAGGCTGGAGGATCTACACAGCTACTGTAGGGACAGGGACAGACTGGAAAATCTACACAGCTACTATAGGGACAGGGACAGACTGGAGAATCTACACAGCTACTGTAGGGACAGACTGGAGAATCTACACAGCTGCTGTAGGGACAGACTGGAGAATCTACACAGCTACTGTAGGGACAGGGACAGACTGGAGAATCTACACAGCTACTGTAGGGACAGGGACAGACTGGAGAATCTACACAGCTACTGTAGGGACAGGGACAGACTGGAGAATCTACACAGCTACTGTAGGGACAGGGACAGACTGGAAAATCTACACAGCTACTGTAGGGACAGACTGGAGAATCTACACAGCTGCTGTAGGGACAGGGACAGACTGGAGAATCTACACAGCTACTATAGGGACAGGGACAGACTGGAGAATCTACACAGCTACTGTAGGGACAGACTGGAGAATCTACACAGCTGCTGTAGAGACAGGGACAGACTGGAGAATCTACACAGCTACTGTAGGGACAGACTGGAGAATCTACACAGCTGCTGTAGGGACAGGGACAGACCTGGAGAATCTACACAGCTACTGTAGGGACAGACTGGAGAATCTACACAGCTGCTGTAGGGACAGGGACAGACTGGAGAATCTACACAGCTACTGTAGGGACAGACTGGAGAATCTACACAGCTACTGTAGGGACAGGGACAGACTGGAGAATCTACACAGCTGCTGTAGGGACAGACTGGAGAATCTACACAGCTACTGTAGGGACAGATTGGAGAATCTACACAGCTGCTGTAGGGACAGGGACAGACCTGGAGAATCTACACAGCTACTGTAGGGACAGGGACAGACTGGAGAATCTACACAGCTACTGTAGGGACAGGGACAGACTGGAGAATCTACACAGCTACTGTAGGGACAGACTGGAGAATCTACACAGCTGCTGTAGGGACAGGGACAGACTGGAGAATCTACACAGCTGCTGTAGGGACAGACTGGAGAATCTACACAGCTCCTATAGGGACCGGCTGGAGGATCTACACAGCTACTGTAGGGACAGGGACAGACTGGAGAATCTACACAGCTACTGTAGGGACAGGGACAGACTGGAGAATCTACACAGCTGCTGTAGGGACAGACTGGAGAATCTACACAGCTGCTGTAGGGACAGGGACAGACTGGAGAATCTACACAGCTGCTGTAGGGACAGGGACAGACTGGAGAATCTACACAGCTACTATAGGGACAGGGACAGACTGGAGAATCTACACAGCTACTGTAGGGACAGACTGGAGAATCTACACAGCTGCTGTAGGGACAGACTGGAGAATCTACACAGCTGCTGTAGGGACAGGGACAGACTGGAGAATCTACACAGCTGCTGTAGGGACAGACTGGAGAATCTACACAGCTGCTGTAGGGACAGACTGGAGAATCTACACAGCTGCTGTAGGGACAGGGACAGACTGGAGAATCTACACAGCTGCTGTAGGGACAGGGACAGACTGGAGAATCTACACAGCTGCTGTAGGGACAGACTGGAGAATCTACACAGCTGCTGTAGGGACAGGGACAGACTGGAGAATCTACACAGCTGCTGTAGGGACAGACTGGAGAATCTACACAGCTCCTATAGGGACAGGCTGGAGGATCTACACAGCTACTGTAGGGACAGGGACAGACTGGAGAATCTACACAGCTACTGTAGGGACAGGGACAGACTGGAGAATCTACACAGTACTACTATAGGGACAGGGACAGACTGGAGAATCTACACAGCTACTATAGGGACAGGGACAGACTGGAGAATCTACACAGCTACTGTAGGGACAGGGACAGACTGGAGAATCTACACAGCTGCTGTAGGGACAGGGACAGACTGGAGAATCTACACACTGTAGGGACAGGGACAGAGAATCTACACAGCTGCTGTAGGGACAGGGACAGACTGGAGAATCTACACAGCTAGGGACAGGGACAGACTGGAGAATCTACACAGCTGCTGTAGGGACAGACTGGAGAATCTACACAGCTACTGTAGGGACAGGGGCTGGAGGATCTACACAGCTACTGTAGGGACAGGGACAGACTGGAGAATCTACACAGCTACTGTAGGGACAGGGACAGACTGGAGAATCTACACAGCTACTATAGGGACAGGGACAGACTGGAGAATCTACACAGCTACTATAGGGACAGGGACAGACTGGAGAATCTACACAGCTACTGTAGGGACAGACTGAGAATCTACACAGCTGCTGTAGGGACAGGGACAGACTGGAGAATCTACACAGCTACTGTAGGGACAGGGACAGACTGGAGAATCTACACAGCTACTGTAGGGACAGACTGGAGAATCTACACAGCTGCTGTAGGGACAGGGACAGACTGGAGAATCTACACAGCTACTGTAGGGACAGGGACAGACTGGAGAATCTACACAGCTGCTGTAGGGACAGACTGGAGAATCTACACACAGGGACAGGCTGGAGGATCTACACAGCTACTGTAGGGACAGGGACAGACTGGAGAATCTACACAGCTACTGTAGGGACAGGGACAGACTGGAGAATCTACACAGCTGCTGTAGGGACAGACTGGAGAATCTACACAGCTGCTGTAGGGACAGGGAGAGACTGGAGAATCTACACAGCTACTGTAGGGACAGGGACAGACTGGAGAATCTACACAGCTACTATAGGGACAGGGACAGACTGGAGAATCTACACAGCTACTGTAGGGACAGACTGGAGAATCTACACAGCTGCTGTAGGGACAGACTGGAGAATCTACACAGCTGCTGTAGGGACAGGGACAGACTGGAGAATCTACACAGCTGCTGTAGGGACAGACTGGAGAATCTACACAGCTGCTGTAGGGACAGACTGGAGAATCTACACAGCTGCTGTAGGGACAGGGACAGACTGGAGAATCTACACAGCTGCTGTAGGGACAGGGACAGACTGGAGAATCTACACAGCTGCTGTAGGGACAGACTGGAGAATCTACACAGCTCCTATAGGGACAGGCTGGAGGATCTACACAGCTACTGTAGGGACAGGGACAGACTGGAGAATCTACACAGCTACTGTAGGGACAGGGACAGACTGGAGAATCTACACAGCTACTATAGGGACAGGGACAGACTGGAGAATCTACACAGCTACTGTAGGGACAGGGACAGACTGGAGAATCTACACAGCTACTGTAGGGACAGGGACAGACTGGAGAATCTACACAGCTGCTGTAGGGACAGGGACAGACTGGAGAATCTACACAGCTGCTGTAGGGACAGGGACAGACTGGAGAATCTACACAGCTGCTGTAGGGACAGGGACGGACTGGAGAATCTACACAGCTGCTGTAGGGACAGGGACAGACTGGAGAATCTACACAGCTACTGTAGGGACAGGGACAGACTGGAGAATCTACACAGCTGCTGTAGGGACAGGGACAGACTGGAGAATCTACACAGCTGCTGTAGGGACAGACTGGAGAATCTACACAGCTCCTATAGGGACAGGCTGGAGATCTACACAGCTACTGTAGGGACAGGGACAGACTGGAGAATCTACACAGCTACTATAGGGACAGGGACAGACTGGAGAATCTACACAGCTACTATAGGGACAGGGACAGACTGGAGAATCTACACAGCTGCTGTAGGGACAGGGACAGACTGGAGAATCTACACAGCTACTGTAGGGACAGGGACAGACTGGAGAATCTACACAGCTACTGTAGGGACAGGGACAGACTGGAGAATCTACACAGCTACTGTAGGGACAGGGACAGACTGGAGAATCTACACAGCTACGGTAGGGACAGGGACAGACTGGAGAATCTACACAGCTACTGTAGGTACAGGGACAGACTGGAGAATCTACACAGCTACTGTAGGGACAGGGACAGACTGGAGAATCTACACAGCTACTATAGGGACAGGGACAGACTGGAGAATCTACACAGCTACTATAGGGACAGGGACAGACTGGAGAATCTACACAGCTACTGTAGGGACAGACTGGAGAATCTACACAGCTGCTGTAGGGACAGACTGGAGAATCTACACAGCTACTGTAGGGACAGGGACAGACTGGAGAATCTACACAGCTACTGTAGGGACAGGGACAGACTGGAGAATCTACACAGCTACTGTAGGGACAGGGACAGACTGGAGAATCTACACAGCTACTGTAGGGACAGGGACAGACTGGAGAATCTACACAGCTACTGTAGGGACAGGGACAGACTGGAGAATATACACAGCTACTATAGGGACAGGGACAGACTGGAAAATCTACACAGCTACTGTAGGGACAGACTGGAGAATCTACACAGCTGCTGTAGGGACAGGGACAGACTGGAGAATCTACACAGCTACTATAGGGACAGGGACAGACTGGAGAATCTACACAGCTACTGTAGGGACAGACTGGAGAATCTACACAGCTGCTGTAGAGACAGGGACAGACTGGAGAATCTACACAGCTACTGTAGGGACAGACTGGAGAATCTACACAGCTGCTGTAGGGACAGGGACAGACCTGGAGAATCTACACAGCTACTGTAGGGACAGACTGGAGAATCTACACAGCTGCTGTAGGGACAGGGACAGACTGGAGAATCTACACAGCTACTGTAGGGACAGACTGGAGAATCTACACAGCTACTGTAGGGACAGGGACAGACTGGAGAATCTACACAGCTGCTGTAGGGACAGACTGGAGAATCTACACAGCTACTGTAGGGACAGACTGGAGAATCTACACAGCTGCTGTAGGGACAGGGACAGACCTGGAGAATCTACACAGCTACTGTAGGGACAGGGACAGACTGGAGAATCTACACAGCTACCGTAGGGACAGGGACAGACTGGAGAATCTACACAGCTACTGTAGGGACAGACTGGAGAATCTACACAGCTGCTGTAGGGACAGGGACAGACTGGAGAATCTACACAGCTACTGTAGGGACAGACTGGAGAATCTACACAGCTCCTATAGGGACCGGCTGGAGGATCTACACAGC